>NC_043000.1:137519991-137524991 GCF_006345805.1 Octopus sinensis
CTTTCTGGTGTTGCTGTGTCCGAAATGTTAAGGAAAAATAAACATCATGCTGTCTGATTTGATTGATTAATAAGTAAACGATACCTTACAAAGCTCTTGGTTTAATCTTTTAAATTTCCGTTTGTGTTTTAGTCGAATTGTATGTGCGTGTACGATACACATACATACGTATCGTCTCTTAATTCTGGTTTGCTTCTAGAGGCTCTTCAATAGTTTTCTTTTGCTTCTGTTTTCTCCGAAAAGTCTAGAAAATAAATGATTAATCAATAACCAATTACACATGAAGCAATAAAATTGCATTGCATCTTACCGTGTATGAGTTTTAACTACTCACAAATCGGATGCATTTAAATGTACATCAACCGATTATTAAAGTAAAATACTTTTAAGTATAACAACATAAAAACTAGATGATATAAAATAGTAAAATATAATAGTGATGTATACATATATTAAAAGCTCCACCAGCGCAGAAGACGAACGAGGAAAAAAAAAGACATTTGGACATGAGCAAACTTTTCGGAAAAACCGGAAATACTCACGCTTATATTTGAATATTGGCATTTTCTTTCGAGTCTTGGAATAAATCTATTTATTTTGCTTAATGTGTTGTGTTGGGGAGAGAACAGAAAGAGGATTATTTCATATTATGTAAAATATTACCTTATGTGTTGTGGCTTACTTTACCGGCGGCATGTTGTGTCCTAGAGCAAGGTGCTTTATTTCACATTGCTTCAGTTGACTCAGCTTCCAAAGTATGATGCGATGATGAAATGAATATTTGTAAGGGTTCATTCGGCGAAATTTTTATATTGTCAATTGCCACTTGTTCGCATATAAAATCGTTTCTTCTCTTGTTTCATTTATCCCGAGGACAACGGCTTATGCTCTAAAAATACAATTCTACTTACTATATTTGCCTTAGCTCAACCAATACACTTATACTCGTGTATAAAATGGATTCCAACCTCGACAATTCTGTTATTTTCAGAACGTCTAGGGTTACATTATTTAACAGCTCATTCTCTTTCTAATAGTGGAGGCGCGTGGCTTAGTGGTTAGGGTGTGACCATCATGATCGTAAGATTGTGGTTTCCATACCTGGACCCGGGTGACGCATTGTGTTCTTGAGCAAAACACTTCAGTTCACGTTGCTCTAGTCCACTAAGTTGACAAAAATGAGTAACGCTGCGATGGACTGGCGTCCTGTCCAGCTGGGGAACACATACGCCATTGAAACCGGGAAACAGGGCCCATGAGCCTGGCTAGGCTTTAAAAGGGTGCAATTATTTATTTTTATTCTCTTTCTAATGAATGACTGTTATTAGAGGGAGATTTGACAGCTGGCCGCTTTATTTGGCAGGTCGAGAATCTATGCAGAGGTTTCGTTGTTGATTCCTTATATAGTATCTGATGTAATACAAGGAAATATTGCAAGCAATTACGTGCTGGATTTGAACATATAACGAATACGTTGAGAACTAAATAATAGTTCACTTACTACCATGTCTTAAATTTATCTCCACCGCCCTTTTAAACACGTACAGTAATGTGCAGATAATACAATGCGATTTATGAGATATTATCAAATATGATCGACAAAATAAAACTAAAATCTCTCTACAGAGCGTTAAGTTCACTATTGTTTTGTCTTATTTGGGATTTAAATATAAAGAATATTGAAATAAATATGATAAATCTTATATGAACGTAGCTGATACAGCAGAGTAGAAAAGAGGGAAAAAGAAATATAGTATTTAAGCATGTTTGCGACGTTTACAATATTAATATTAATATCTGTTTAATCTTCTTATGTAAAATAACTTCCTAGCGGTAGAAATGTCTTCAGGGAGATGGAGAAAGTGAGGGAAAGTGAGAGAGAGGGAGAGAATGGGAGAGAAATAGTCAGAGAGACAAAGACAAAGAATAAAGGAGAAAGCGTAAAGAGAGAGACAGAGGGGGACTGAGTGAGAGAGAGAGAGAGAGCGAGGGCGGGAGAAGTAGACTTCGATTATGCGTGTGTGTGTGTGTGTGTGTGTGTGTGTGTGTGTGTGTGTGTGTGTGTGTGTGCAGAAAGAAAATACGAAGAGAATGGATTCATAATGATATGGTGAAGAGGTTAGAAGGTGTTTCTCTTTATAAATATCAGTGTAAGTGAGGATATATGATAGATCTTATTATTAACATTATTTTAACATATTTCAAATTATTTTTACTTTGTAAATGTGTTGTTTACAATTCAGCTTTATGCCTTTTGTATATTTGCAACAGCTATACACAAACACACACACGCACACACACACATATATATATATGATTATACGTATGTATATATACATGCATATACATTTATATTTATATATGGTTATATATATATATATGTATATATATATATATATATAGAGAGAGAGAGAGAGAGATTGAGAGAGAGAGAGAGAGAAAGAGAGGTTGTCTACTCCTTATGCACAGTTTGACTACCTTCTGTACCTACACCTTAGCACCATCATGGCATCTGATGTGGCTGTTTAAACCAGACATATGTGTATATATATATACATACATACATACATATATATATATATATATATATATATATATATATATATATAATATATATATATTTGCATGTATAAGTAAATAAATTCCTATGCAGACACGCATATATGAGTATGTATCCACGTAAATATACACAACAGCTACAGTGGGTTTCCATTTTCGTACTCTAACGAATGTATAGTTAATACGCGCATCAGGTGGACATAGGAAAGATTGTTAATGTATTTGTATGTCTACATCTGATAAATGTGTTTTCAAGAGTCATCTTTAATTTGGGTAGTATATTTAATTGTGTGCCAAGGATTTTTTTCTAATTATCTGCAATATACTTTATCAATGTAGCCTTTAATGAAACTTATATTATGTAGAGATAGCCATAGAATGAAGATAAATATTCTGTTGCACGCAGTGAAGATAAATAAGCTTAAGTATGCTAGAACATATCTATGTATATATATATATATATATATGTATATATATCTCTATATATATGTGTATATATATGTATATATATGTATGTGTGTATGTATGTACGTACGTGTCTGTGTGTGTGCGTGTGCGTATGTGCATATATATAATATATATATATATATATATAAATATACATATATATATATATATATATATATATATATATATTATTATTATTTTTATAACAGTGAATGCTGCAGAATGATATCTATCTATTTATCTACCTACCCTATCTACCTACCTATCTATTTATCTATATATCTTCCTACCTACCCACTACCTACCTCCCCACCTGTCTACCTACCTTACTTCCTATATATCTGTCTTTCTATTTATCTATCTATCTATCTATTTATCTATCTATTTATCTATCTATCTATCTATCTATCTATCTATTTATCTATCTATCTATCTATCTATCTATCTATCTATCTATATATATATACATATATATATATATATATATATTATATATATATATATATATATATATATATATATATCACCCTCTGCCATCTTGTATGCGTTTGTGTGCATTTCAGTTTTTGATTTCGTGCATTTATATATACATGAACGTACGTATGTGCCTTGTAAAGCGAGGAATTGCATGTCATTTTAATTATCAACGCTAACATTGCATTTCGTATTCCTGCAGTCGCCCATTAATTTGTTTTATTCGTCGGCGATCAGATCATTCGCCATTTACTATTATAATGAAACTCATGTCAGTTATGCAGCCTATAACTACATGCAGAATGACTCTTCCTAAGGAATCGCTGCTTTCCTCCTCATCCCTCCCAACGCCAGATATCCATCGACAGCTAGAATCCTAGTAGGAAGCAATCAATGGAATCACGTTTCACAACAGATATATTGAAAGGGGATGTACTCATTGCACGCAAACTATTTCATATCAAGCGTTCAGATTAAACCAAAATATCTAAGTAGTTAGATAGGTTGAGAGCTATTGTAAAATTTTATCAAACTGTTGTTATTTACTAAATTTTCTGAGGAATTATGTTTCTTCGCTGCAAAAATTCCAGTTGTTTTTTCTTTTTGAATCTGCAGTCAAATCTACATGCTACCTCAAACATGGCGTCGAAATCGTGATACGATGAAAGATTTACTTGGGAATTTTAAAAGAATAAAAATGTATATTAAAAGTAATAGAATCTAAAAAAAACTTTAATCGATGAAATAAAAATTTAATCGAAAGTGTAAAGCAAAGTAAGAAAACTAATTATGAACGGATCTTTCGCTGAAATTGCTTCTTTACGAACATAGTACAGTTTGGAATAAAACTAGAGTTTTGAAATCAGATGGAGATATAAGAGAAATGTGAATTTAATAACTAAGAACTTCCATGGTGAGTACGATATTATTATAAACATTTCACCAGGATGTAAATTCGATCCGACGAAATCGTTTCTGACAGAAAAATAAGAGAAAAGTAAAAATTATCTTCGGATGTATATAGATGTATTAACTTTAAATGAATAGGAAACAGGATGTTATGAGCCTCATACCTTTCTCTAGGACATTAATGACAGATAGGAAATGAATTGGCTTAATTTGAAATTAAACCGACATTCATTTACAATAACAAGATTATCTCTTGCTCATAGGCGTTCAACTTAACCCTTAATATAAATAATACGGACAGCTAAAGTTGACGGGTCGACTCACAAATCTTTAGGCACCCAAATTTGTGGGATAAGTGCAATGTGGAGTTGTGAGATACATGTCTCTTTTAAGTGGGATTAAGGCGTATCTGACACATTTCCAATAGTATATAGATGCAGGGGAAAATTAAAATAAACATCTGATTCCTTTTAGTAGAGAGAGTGAACCTAATAGCTTCAATGCAAATTAGCCTCATAAATATAGCGAATAAGCTAAAACGTAGAATTAAAACTAGGCTTTATGTTCTTACTGAAGAAATTATTACTGTAAGCCACATTCAAAAGCAACGT
>NC_043000.1:137534991-137562491 GCF_006345805.1 Octopus sinensis
AGATGAAGAGCTTGTTGAAGAGAAAGGTGACAAAGGTGGTGTTTCGTCAACTTAGCACAACGGCCAAACTGCTGCCTAAGTGACAGAAGAATACTGGAAATCAGTAGTCCAGTATTTTGCCAGTATCTGTAGAGTCTTGAGTTTTGTGGAGACTTGTCACCAAGCCTCACGATAACACCCTTCTTAATGAAAATAGCATATAAAAGCTTTCGTTTAATAACAACCATTCCTAATTTAGGCATAAAGCCATCAGTTTTAAGGCGGCGTGGGTGGGCATGTTAGCAGTTGCCATCGAACCAAGTATATCACCGGTTCTTTATTCTATCCATTCCGGAGGGAATAAGAGCAAAGCTACTAGCTTGATCTGAATTCAGTAAATAAAGAATCGGAAGATTTATCGGTTGGAATTTCTTCCGACGTATTAACGGTCCTGCTCGCCACCATAATTACAACATCACCACCACCAACAACAAATAATAATAATAATAATAATAATAATAATAATAATAATAATATAATAATAATAATAATGGGAACTGCTCATATCCTACGCAAAATATTCTCTATGTAATCTCAAGGTTTAAAACAAACATAATTTTCGGTTTAAAAAAAAAAAAACCTTTTTTTTTTAGACATTCATTAGTACAACATCCCCACCCCCCAAATATATGGCACACTAGGCATAACAACAACATGAACTTCCAACCCTGTTGTCTCTTGAGGTCTCTGGGTGAGACTTGGAGCCAACTTGTACAAATATAAAGCAAAAGTCAAACATAGAATAATAATAATAATAATAATAATAATAATAATAATAATAATAATAATAATGGGAACTGCTCATATCCTACGCAAAATATTCTCTATGTAATCTCAAGGTTTAAAACAAACATAATTTTCGGTTTAAAAAAAAAAAAAACCTTTTTTTTTTAGACATTCATTAGTACAACATCCCCACCCCCCAAATATATGGCACACTAGGCATAACAACAACATGAACTTCCAACCCTGTTGTCTCTTGAGGTCTCTGGGTGAGACTTGGAGCCAACTTGTACAAATATAAAGCAAAAGTCAAACATAGAATAATAATAATAATAATAATAATAATAATAATAATAATAATAATATAATAATAATAATAATATAATAATAATAATATGTTATGTATTCAGACAAATACATAACAAAAACGCCAGGAATTACAAATATATATAACATACAGAAAATTGCACTACTGGGCTCTGCACACATCCTACATAAAACACTTCCAATACACTAACCATCAGAGCATCACAAAAATCACAGCACATACCCAAGGCACACAGAGCTGCGTTCAGTAGTGAAGTGAAAGCACGTTATAAAAATAAAACTACTGAATGATAATATGTTATGTATTCAGACAAATACATAACAAAAACGCCAGGACTTACAAATATATATAACATACAGAAAATTGCACTACTGGGCACTGCACACATCCTACCCAAAACACTTCAAGGCACACAGAGCTGCGTTCGGTAGTGAGGTGAAAGCAAGCTATAAAAATAAAACTACTGAATAATAATAATAATGATGATGATGATGATGATGATGATGATGATGATGATGATGTTGATGATGGTGATGACGATGATGACAACGACGATGGTGGTGATAATGATGTCGATTACGACGACAATGACGACAACGACGACCTTGACGATAATGATGGTGATAAATATGACATCTGCGGGAAAGGAAACATACAGTGTCAAGGCAAAGAATATAGAAAAAACGGGAAAAACTGAAAAAAGGAAATTCTAATTGCTGAAAGGTTTAGGGATATAGTAGTAAGGATTGCAAAACTTGAAAGAATAACGAAGAGTTACCGAGAAAATTACCGTCATTAAGAGAAATCGAAAGGGCAATTTATTCTTCGTAGAAAGAAAATTTAATGGCATCCTGGAAAAGATACGCATAAATAACCACTCTGATTCCAATGATCTGCTGCGTTATGGGGCTGAACTTGTCACAGAAATATTAGGGGTTGACTTTAAAATAAAAATCAAAGAAAATAAAGCTAAAATGTAAGAAGAGGCTGGAAGGAAATTTAAAAGAACTCAAAAAAGATTCAAGTCAGCTTCCCTAATTTCCTAAACGAATATGAAAATCCAACTTTCTGAAAATATAACAGCTAAAGGTGTACAAATTGTAATGAAAAAGAAAGCTAACAAGCAAACTAAGAATCAGGCCTAAAATATAGAATTTAAATATATACCTACAGGGAAAACTTTAGTATTAAAAATCAATCTTGTTGAGAAGCGAAAGAAAATTCTATGGAGAATTTAACTGCTATGAAAAAGAAAAAAAAAGAAAGAAAAAGAAATTAAGAGTCAATTGCTGATAAATCAAATTAATTATGGTTAGCATTGGAGCAGGAAGCTGAAACAGGAAAAAATACGTTGAGTAGATATAGTAGTGGTAAGATGTGATATATTTCGTATAAGGAAGAATTAAGGCATAGACTGAAGAAATGTATAATCCCCAGCCTAGATAGCGTTCAATGCTTCCGGTTATTAAAAAAAAAATCAACTTACAAGTGTGTATCTGCACTTTTCAAATTGGGAGAGAAGAAAATGGAAAAGTGTTTCTATTATGAATAAAACGAAATAAGCTGTAATGAAGCGACAAGCTTAATACATGAGAAACTGAATATAAGATAGATGCCTGATGGGATATACTTTTTCCTGGTTATAGAAAACATATAAAACGAAAACAAAAATAATTGATGCCGAAGGAACTATGGGATGTCTTTGAACTACTATTACAGTTTGGGGATCTTTACCCTTTGAATGACAGATCGGGAGATTAATTTTTTGTAACTAAACAGTTTCAAACCTCGGACACTGGTAGAATGTGTCATATAAAACATCTTTTACTCTTAGTGTTGTTGAGAAAAGTTTGTATTTTCAAAGTTGTTTCGTGTCTAATTTGTCGTATTTCGGTAATTTCAATCAATCAATGACGTGTATTCAGCCGAATAAAATTACTGTTGTAGTTTCTCAACAACAACTTCCAGTGGTGTATATTTCGTTTGTCATAGTTAATCTCAGTTACGTTTGTATGAATGAACGAGTGTATCTGAAGCATGCTCGTGCATTCCTACTGCTTTTAGTTTCTTTTTTCTATTTTTCAGCTACTATTTTCGGAAAGACTTTTTTGCGACCCCATTCCCATCTAATTATTTGAATTTTCACTTTTTCCGTAACTCTAACCCTAAAAGCCCAACCCTAACCCTAACCCTAACTCTAAAACTTTAACCGTAACCCTAAAATCCTAACCCTAAAACCCTAACACTAACTCTAAAACCCTAACCCTAACTCTAAAACCCGTAATCCTAACTCTAACCCTAACCCTAACTCTAAAACCTAACTCTAATCCTAAAACCCTAACCCTAACCCTAAAACCCTAAAGCTAAAACAAGTACAAACGCACGAACGATGTCATGACAAACAAAATATACACCGCCGATAGTTATTGTTGACAAAGAACGGCAGTAATTTTATTCAGCTGAATACACGTCATTGATTGGTTGAAATTACCGAAATACGACTACTTTAACACGAAATAACTTTGAAAATATAAACTTTTCTCAACAACACTAAGAGTAAAAGATGTTTTATATGACACTTTCTACCAGTGTCCGAGGTTTGAAAGTGTTTAGTTACAAAAAATTAATTTCTTGATCTGCCGTTCAAAGGGAAAAGATGATAACTAAGAGTATGTTAAATTGTTGTTCGGCAAAGGATCACTTTTAATTGAGCAGCATTTAGAACCGCAGCCAACTCGTATTTCAAAGTATCTTTGAGTACATTACGCACTGTGTTTTTACTCATTTTTTTTTAAAGACAATTAGTGTGATTTGATGGAAATGCAGCTGTTATTTCTTGTAGAGTGAGCAATCCCGTTCAAAACAGGGATTCGTAGTTTCATGAAATTAATGGTAGTATGAGTATATATTTATATCACTAATAATATTTTATACTTTTCGTTAAAATAATGTCTACATTTCTCATTTGTGTTGGTACTTTGTCTGTACACACGTCTAGTTCACTGTGTCTATAAATTTGTTATATGCTTTTATCTGTGCTATGCGGCTGCCAACATCCCGCCTTAAAGAGCTGTAAGAAAGGATCTGAGTATGAAAAATTTGTAATATCCCAGTGTGAATGTTAAGTTTGACGATAAAATTGTTTAGTTCTATAATGGGGTCTTGGTTGGTGTTCAATTGTTGAATGTTTATATTTTTTGATTTGATTACGTGACGAACTGATTAATTTGATTATCATGTGTAATTCTGTCTGGTGTGCTAAAGCTTTTTTATTCAGGCTCTTTCCATCGCTCCCGTGGAGCTGTTTGAAGTATAATGTATTAGAGATAACTATGATGAAAGATAGCTAAATGCAAACCTTCTTATGTGTTTTATTTTACTACAAGTAGCAAGATAAATAAGTAAACACAACAATAAATATTATCAAGAATACATAATACGTATTTTATTATCATTTACTAAATAGAAGAATAAACAAATCAGTCGCATAAACTTGAATTGAATTTATATTTATGTAAGAGTTCACAATGCTTATAATATTTGTATATGTGAATTTAACAGATCATTTTATTCGTTTAGTAGTGTTATACGATTTCACAGTCTCAGTGAAAATATTATTTATGTAAGCAATTACCTTTGCAGGGTATTTAAATACAATTCATGCATTTGATAATTCAGCATATAAATCAGTTTATGAATAATGGTTTGTAGCTATTTGATGAAAGTGAGTATTTGACAAAATGGCCGAGGGGAATTTACATGTTCAGTTAGGAATCAATGCGGAACAAATGCCTGGAGATATTTATATATTCTTTTGATCTTAATGGTGCCAGACGTCAACTTTGACTGGAAGGGGAATCGTCGATAACCTATAGAGGGGTTTCGATAAAATTACTGCAAAGTAAAATGATTTGTTAGTCAGTTCATTGTTCCAGTAATTAGTGTTGTCTTAACTCCGCTGAAATCCATTATTTACGGATATGTAGAAGTCAGGTTTATGTCACAGGAAGCTATTGTAACATTAGTAATCTATAACAGGAAGGCTTGGAAGCGTCAAGGGAGAAACGGCACTGCATGTCAAAAATGTTTAATATTAGGTGTCTTTGGAGCTTTGTGATTTATATATTTTTAATAGCCGTGGTGATTCCAACTACAGCCAACCAAAGAAGTTTGTAAATACTTGCGACATTATTGTCTGAAAGTAGAATAGTAGAAAGTAAACGGCGGCCTTAAAATAAAACACTTGTTTTGTAAGTAAAAGTAAAGTTTTCTGAAAATAATTTTATGGTAATGAGATAATTATAACTAAAGTTTTAGCAAATGACTTACAGCAAAATATATGTACAATAGATACAGAAATTAAATGTGTACAGGAATAAACTAGAACTGGATACGAGATCAAAGAATCTGCGTGTGGCTTGATATTTTTTCAATACTATTACTGCAAAAGTGATTCGTCTGACACATATTGAAGCAAAGTAGGCAGTAGCCAGATGGCACATCAATGCATATAATAAGTAAGAGGTATGAGCTACCAAGTTTGTAGGGGTAGTAATTTAATTTCCAAAAAGTGTTGTGCACAGTGTCTGTTACTTGAACTGTTGCAGAATAGCTTGAATGAACCATTTTGGGGTCCTTCGCCGGCGAGTTCTGTTTGTGAGATAGATGCACAAGCTCCAAAAAGTGGTTTCAATGTACTTGGAAGTAAGAAGGTCAAGCTTGTGTAGGAAAGAAGATTGCAAAGATAAAGCACCGTAGAGGCACATGAGAATGAATGAAACTGAAAATAGGTGGATAAAGAAGAGAATGCATGGACATTGTTTACATTATTTACATTTGACGGATATTTGACCTCATATTGTTTGTTGTTAACAAAACGTTTCGGTTGATATACCCCCCAGCATTCACCAGGTGTCTTGGGGGAAATTTCGAACCCGGGTTCTTATTTGTAAGGTACTTTTCGATGTTGTTATTATTATTATTGTTATTCAGGTCACTGCATGGAATCGAACTCGGAATCTTGGGAGTAGTAGCCCGCGGTCTTAACCACTACGCCATATGCCAGTGGGCAATTATGGAGAGAATTTTGGGGCTCATAACTCTAATATTCTCCTATTAATACCGGTTCCCATATGCTGTTCATATCTGCACTTGGTCTGCTTAGGAGGTTGTTGTGTTCTAGCATATATACTGTTTCTTTTAGTTTTCGTATTTTCCAGTGTTCTCTGTCTATTATTTTACTTTCATCACACAGGAGGAGGTGGTCTCCATATTTGCATACATGATCTGCTATACACGATTTTTCAATATCTCCTCGTGTCACAGCTTTGCGATATTCCTCTATCCTTATTTTGAGGGGGCGACATGTTTCACCTTTGTACAACCTACCACAGCTGCATGGGATGGAGTACACGCAGTTCTTAGCCATTTTCTATTCTATTGGTGGTTTTAATCAACGAATAACAAACGTGACGGACGTGTATCAGCGAGCTTCTTGCGAAGTTGGATTAAATCTATAATCATCGACAAACAAGATTTAAGAAACAATAAAAATATGAAAGGAAATTTGTCCCTAATTTGTCCCTAATATCAATCAGGATACCGAAACATTTCTTTTATATATGAAATATAGGTGCCCTCAGTCACGTAGTTGTAGAAAAACAAGCGCTTGATAATATAAACAACATGCGGTGATGCAACCTGCCTATATATGAATTGAAGCAATATGCGAGAATGTAATGTCGCTTCAGAAAAACATTCTGAGTACAAATAATAATCGTACATGCAATCTCATCTCTACACAAATACACATAAATGTAAAAAAAAATAATGCGTTTTGAATGCCACAACAATGCCAATGCAATATAGTAACGTAGTTCTAATAGTGAATTGATGTGCCATTCAAAACACATTATTCTTTACAAACAGTACACAGTGCTTCAAGCGAACTACAATTCTCTCTTACATAAATGTAATGTTTATATAATTCACACTTGCACCTGTACATCTCATACATGAACAAGACAACGTAGCGCACACAGTGTTTAAACAAATTGAAAGAGATACATAATAATAAAAATACATATAAAATGTAATATGTCTAATTTTAAATAGAGAAAAGAAAAACAGATATGCTCTGAAATGAAACTTCGAAAACAAATAAAGGCTAATTACTCTCTATGAGCTTGAAGCGTTTAAGATACGAAAACAAAAATAGCATACAACAAGAGACGGTGATCGACGGAAAACTTACCTCTGAACAGGAAGGCCCCTCTAATACTGTACAGCCCAAGCGGAAAACAAAACCAAAAGAGAACAGTGGGCAGATGACGACAGCAGTTGGAGCAAAGGTAGCATCTGAAGACGGTTAGAATACCAGTGATTGTGGGAGCACTTGAAATAGCCAGTAAAGGAACTAAAAATTTGTTGAGAATGATCCCTGGATTATCATTCATGCAGGAAACGCAAAAGATAGTATTAAGTGTTAACTGCAAACGTAATCATATTCTATATGAAAAGAAAAAATGGTGACGTAGGACTGATTAGTATAGTCCATTGTATTAGGAGTGAAAGGAGAACGCTTGCCGAGTATTTGATAAATAGTGACGAAGATCTGCAGTAATATACCGGGTCCCATATTATTATTGATATCTTTAAATGCTATATGTAGGACGATGGTGATAATGATAATTACTGTGGTTATGGAGGCGACTCGATGCGTTATTTATATATATCTGTGTATGTACATACATACTTCTTATTTCTTATTTCTTATTGCCCACAAGGGGCTAAACACAGAGAGGACAAATAAGGAGAGACAAACGGATTAAGTCGATTATATCGACCCCAGTGCGTAACTGGTACTTATTCAATCGACCCCGAAAGGATGAAAGGCAAAGTCATCCTCGGCGGAATTTGAACTCTGAACGTAGCGGCAGACGAAATACCGAAATACTGGAAGACTAATTAGTATAGACAATTGTATAAGGAGTGAAAGGAGAACGCTTGCCGACGAAGATAATGACAATGGTGATGATGATGTTTTTAAATACAAACATGGGATTGTTAATTGTTAATTGTGGGCTTCTATGTCAAACTGTAATTTCTTCTGTTCCTCCGAATACTGCCTTCTACCTACTTCATCCACAAATGATTTGGCAGGATATTTTGTTATATGCCCATAATCACTCCCAAGTCATCGTCACTCGTCCTCCATTGAATCTCTCTGGGATGTGGGATTTGATTTTCCACCGACTCAGTTATCTGGCGAGGAGAATGCGGTGAGCGTATAGCTATGTGCATTATATTGCCTCTTCAAACCTTTCACCTAACGATTCTGCCATCTGACCGCCTTATGCTTTCCAAATGTTGAAAACAGCTAAGCACTACAGGTCGGATATAGTCATATATTTGTAATTGTCTTATTACACGTGTGTCTGTATAATCATTACAAATCTAACACTTATATTTGATACACAGACTTCCACAAAAAGAGGGTAACATTTAACAAATCATTCACGTTGAAATGTGTTTGACTTCAGACAGCCTTCGAAGGTAATGCATAATTTATTTTGATTCATAAATCATGATCAACTATTTTCTTAAAACACGAAAGCACTTTTTGTAGTGAAAACGCTGGAAATCTTAATGAATTCAATAGCTGTATTGTTATTTCGTGAAACTAAACATATCTAATATTTTCGATACGGAACACAGGATAGTGTAAAGAAATATACCAAAACCTTTACGGTATATATTTTTGTAATGTGTTCAGGCTGTGTCGAATCAGACTTGTCTGAAAATACGTAAGTTTGTTGAGCCGGATTAAACTAAGTTTCCCGTTAATCACACTGTGGGAGTGAGAAAGACAGCGAGAGAGAGAGAGAGAGAGAGAGAGAGAAGAAAGAAAGAAAGAAAGTAAGAGAGAAAGAGAGAGAGAATGAGAGAGTATGTCCCACTCGTAGACTAGTGAAATCGATGCGAGACAAGTGTTAGTTTTAAACTTGGGTACGTCAACATTGTAGGAAAGCAGGTCACGGGTAAAAGTTCTGGAGAAAATGAATTCAATTGGTTGTTTATTGTAGTTTTCTCTTCTGTATGTTACGTCTATAAACATTTCTCTGCGGCCAAGCATACAGTTACGGCCAAAATGTTCAAAACGACATTGTTTTCGTCAGAAAAGTAGGTATAAGTTTTTATCAAAGTTGTTTTATATTCTATAATTTTCACAGACAATAAATATGATATTATTTGTTATCGGCTGCGATTTTTGTGTAATTTGAGAGGATAATGGAAAAGTTATGGATGATTTAGTGATTTACTGTTCAGTCAATAGTTATTCCTATTGAGGGTGTGAGTGATTTCAGAATCTTTCCACATTTCTAACACATCGGTAGGTCACGTAATTTGGTTCATGTATGGTAGGAATGGGATGTTGTTAGTGAACAGAAGTTTGTTTCATGCCATTTTAATAATATCAGTGTATTGCGATCGTTTCGCCTTTCACGATGATCCATTTCACTGGTACAGTTGGTCGTCCTTACACTGCGTTCTCATACATGTTATATGATGTATTGCATTCCTATTTCATATTTTCTCTTTGATTTGGTTTTGCATATCCTACTGATGTCATTACAGAGAATTAAAAGAACTGTGATTAAATTACTCTTTACTCCTTTACTTGTTTCAGTCATTTAACTGCGGCCATGCTGGAGCGCTTTTAGTCGAGCAAATCGACCCCAGGACTTATTCTTTGTAAGCCTAGTACTTATTCTAACGGTCCTTTTTGCCGAACCGCTAAGTTATGGGGACGTAAACACACCAGCATCGGTTGTCAAGCGATGTTGGGGGTACAAAAACAGACACACAAACATATACACACACATACATACATACATACATATATATATATATATATACACATACATACGACGGGCTTCTTTCAGTTTCCGTCTACCCAATCCACTCACAAGGCTTTGGTTGGCCCGAGGCTATAGTAGAAGACACTTGCCCAAAGTGTCACACAGTGGGACTGAACCCGGAACCATGTGGTTGGTAAGCAATCTGCTTACCACACAGCCACTCCTAGCTGGTTACATAGTTAAGTATAAACTAAATATTGAGAAGCGTATGCTTGTGAGAGCTGACATAGCTGAAGACGTAATCTAACGCCAAACCGATCACTGAGCGGTAACTGAGACGTCATCTATCAGAAACAACAATATATATGATAATGTACTCTTGTTGACAATTTAAATATTGCAATTTAAACAGCCCCAGAAGATGGTAGGAAATAGAAAAACTAATATATTATGAGATTCATCCATCACATAGCAGAACAATTTCCATAATTTCTGGTTGCTCTGCTTGAAATCACGGTGAGTGAGTGAGCTCAGAGATCACTTGTTTATTAAAACGAGATTGAATGTTGGTTTATTCAAGCAAGCTAAACAAAGCTCAGCTTGGACCTGTCGGGATACGTGTGTGCACAATTTACTCTTCGCTGATAATTCGGCGAGAAAAACGACACATTTGTTTGAATACGTGATGATAGACTTCGTCCTACCAATAGGATCGATATAAGAGACTAACTCTTGTTTTCGATGAATCCTGGGGTGCTGGAACATGAACCGCCGACTATCATGAACATAAATTCTTTTCTGAGTGTTGGGAAGAAATTCACATATCCCGGCAGTGCAAATTCTGAAGATAACAACCAAAACACAGAGGCAGATCACTGTATAAAGTCAGCTGTGGTCTTTTTCGAGGAGGTCAATAATGGATTGCTGTAAGAAAAAAAGTTTAAGTTGCTCAACAGAATGCAGAATGTACGGAGGGTAATTCTGTTGTGCTTGTGCTGTTCGGGTGAGAATGAGAGGTCGTAATGCCGATATATGAAAAGCTGTGTTGCATGTGGACCAGAAACGATTTATAAGGAAACTTCATGGTGAGATGATATTTCCTGCCAAGAAGTTTGCACCATGCAAATATAGTGGAGACACATTTCAGCTGAGCGAGGCTCATGGTTCGTATGGAGAACCCGGATAGTGCCGTAAAAGTTATGCCAATGAAATAATAAAGTTACAATAAAACAAAAACTGAAGTACAACAGTGTATGCAATATGCTCTTCCGGGAGTATACCGATATCAGTTTTAACACAAAATTTTGAATAAAAATTCTGAGAAATTTGTAGTATATATATTCTTGCTTATCTAACAAATGCATATATTCAATTTTGTTTTGATTCCAAAACATTTTAATTACATTGATACAATATCGGCTTCAAGAGTATGATTTTTGCTTTAGCGGCATTAACTATTTTGCATAATTCGTTTGCCTTTTCACCTCTGAGAGTTGTAACATTTCTTTTAATCAGATTTTGTGTTAATACAAAGTCATACAGCATTATATTCGACCATAAACACACAAATAGTTTAATATGCAAAGATATGTAAAGATATTTTCACGTATTTCATAGTGTCTCGATATAAATCATTAATATTATAGATGTTACGTATAGTATAACGGATAAATTGTCTCATCGTCTACACTAATACAGAACACAGGTACACACCAGACAAGCAACATTACACATCCACTTGCTCATATGCACATACATATATAAATACATACAATGGCCCAGTGGTTAGGGCAGCGGATTCGCGGTCATAATATCGCGGTTTCGATTCCCAGACCGGGCGTTGTGTGTGTTTATTGAGCAAAAACACCTAAAAAGCTCCACGAGGCTCCGGCAGGGGGTGGTGATCCCTGCTGTACTCTTTCACCACTCTTTCTTCTGTTGGCCTACTCGCTTAGCCGGCGGGGTGGCGTCATTTGAAGGCTAAAACAATGCGAATGCATTGTGACTAGCGATGTGTAGCAACATCTGATGGTCTGGTCGGTCACGTGATCACGTGATATATATAAATATGCATACATACATATATATATATGTGTGTATATATAATACATGTATATTCCCTAATATTATCATTATATATATACATGAATATACATGCTTACTTACATACATACATACAAAATAATATCTACCCCGGAGGTATGACATACTTGCAAAGACTATTTATAATGCTATCAGCAGGAAAGTCTCCCCTGACGTATACGTCAAAGGCATGTCAGAATCAGCAGGTATTCACACCTTTAAACACAAAGAATTCTGGTGGCACAGTCCAATTGAAACAACAATACGGTGCAAAGATATCGGACTTTATATTGTTTGTTGGGACAGGCAACAAAAACCAAGCACTGTTTTAGGGATCAGCTGCCCAGCGGATGTGAAAATACACTCAAAAGCCCAGGGAAAAGAGAACATTTTTGCCTAATTACTGTGCTACATTTAGCTCTCGTACTGTATCTATGAATTCTCATTTCTACCTTCCATCATGGCTGCATTTGCACAAAATACTAGAAATACTCGGTTTCGCGGAGAAAGAGCAAACAGAATGTAGGTTCTCCAAATGCAATCTATTAGTGGCACAATGAAGATTTGCAAAGCATTACAAACATTTTCCATCTGAGATGTACACACTTGGATGCATGCATCGACAATTCAAGTAACACAACAGCTCAACCACATATTTACACACACAGGAAACTTCCTTGACTCAAAAAGTCTTATTGCTTTGTTAGCAAGCGGCTTGAACTCCCGAGAAGTTAGATAAAACTCAAAGAAAAATCATACTATTATGTATTTTATCTTTTACAGCAGCCATGCTTGGGCACTGCCTAGAAGAACTTTTTAGTCGAAAGAATCGACCCCAGCAATTATATTTTTTGGACACCAACACACCAACGTCGGTTGTCAAGTGATAGTTGTGGTTGGGTGTCGGTCAAACAGACACAGAGACACGCTTCACACACAAAGGCGCGCTCCCACACATGCATACACATATACGACGGGCTCTCTCAGTTTCCGTGTACCCAATCGTGACACAAGCCTTTGGTCGTTCCGAGGTTACAAATGGAAACACCTGCCCAAGGTGCCACTCAGTGCACTGAGTCCGGCCCCACGTTGTTGCGAAGCAAACTCCTGAACACACAACTTTATATATATATAGCATATATGCGTACATATATATATATATATATATGCGTGTGTACATATATATATATATGTGTGTACATATATATATGTATATATATATATGTGTGTGTGTATGCGTATGTATATATATACACAATTATCTGAAACCAATATCCGCAAACGGAAAATAGAACTCAAAACATATGTATATAAATATTTTGTTAATATTTAGCAGAAGTTACGGGTTGACTCAGGGACTTAGAGTTCTGTGCGTTGGCACTTATCAAGCTAAAAATTATACACACGCATATAGAAATGTATATGGATATCTATCTATCTATGTATCTATCTATCTATCTATCTATACATACATACATATATACACACATACATACACTGCTGAATCTTCCATACATACATAGATGCATGCATACATACATAGATGCATGCATGCATACATACATACATGCATACATACATACAAGCAAAAATACCCTGCTGTCAATGTTGAAATTCCAATGAAGGAACTTTAGATCTAGATTAGAAACCGCATCTTGCCCTTTTGGCCAGCAATCTTGAAATAAAACTGAACAACGACAAACATATGTATATATGAGTGTGTTTCTGTATGTGTATGTATTCACATTTGTATGTATACATCAGTATATATATATATAGCTCTCCTTCTCCCCACTTTCTCTATATAAATATATATATATATATATATCTACACGAATGCATATGCCTATATATATATATATATATATATATATATGTGTTTGTGTGTGTGTGTATTTGTGTGTGTAGGAGGATATAAACACACGTACATATAAATATTGTGTATGTGTTTACAATAGAAATCCTCTTTGAATATCTTACTTTACAGATATGCTTAGTGAATAGCAGCTAATAGAGTCAAACATTAAAACAGACATCGTGATGTTAAGATATTCAACAATAATGTTGAAATATGCAGTTTTACATTAGTGGTAAAATATAATGCCCAAAGGAAAACAAGATTTCCATCAAAGATAAACGACTTTAAAGAGCCGCTGCAATAAAGAAAACTTAATTATGAAGCCATGAAATAGCAACCCGCTCACACATTCTCTTAAGCACATTAAATGTTATAATGAACATATTATACCAAAATACTACGGACAAAGCATTAACAATGCTTTTAAATATATCAATAATGCATGCTACCGACATGAATCAACGCCACATACAAATATGTGATGTTTAGAAAATTTCGTAAAGCATAAATATATGCACATAAATAAAATTTTCTGATTTAAGCATACAACATTATCCTGTTTCAATGGTACTAGAAAATTGTAACAAAAAATGTTTTCCTCGCATTTTAATACCATATAAAATCATATTTCTATATCGAAGTGATAAGTTTTGCAACCACAAAGTTCTGGGTTATATTACCCTTCGTGTCACATAGGGCATGTAATTTCTCCTGTAGAAATTCTGCGGAATTAACACAGATTAAGAGAATGGGGCTGACAACAATTACAAAACACAGCAATAAGTAGGTAATGATGTATATACTTAATGCTACAAAAGAACGATAAGTAGAACTCCAAAATAGGAGAGCAGGCAAACAAGACAAGTCAGTGTATCAAAACAAAATTGCGGTTTACGCTTGCAAATCAAAGGGAAATGATTTTCTCCAGTTCTTGCCATTGGCAAACACTTAAATAGTTATAAACATAGACTACTTAATCACGCTGAATTTACCAGTCTCACCAATCATTCATAGATTGAAATGGAGGGTGACATCATTCTAATTATCATTACCTTCCTCCTTACGTGATACTTGAAAAAGTAATGAAAATTCATCCAGAAAAGGAAAGCTCGTTCTCTAAACCTTTTACTTTACCAAACCCACCAGAGAGAAGACTTTTAGTTGACCTTCGCAACAGACTCGGTTAATACCTGGCCTGGGTTAGTGTCTGTTATCATCAGGTAAGTTTGTGTATATCTATATGTAGTGCAGATGTGCATTCATTTATGTACAATATGTGTACAAGTATATAAAAAGTATTGGTGTCGATAGATGAAAATCACCGAAGTCACTGTCTCATCATGGCTGCAGTTCTGTGATTGAAACAGGTCAAGATTTAAAGAGTACACATGTGTATACATTGGTTACCAGGACAACACAGAGAAAGAAACAAAGAGAAAGAGAGAGAGAGAGAGAGAGAGTGAGAGAGAGTGTGACACTTGTGGTGCCTTTGCTATAATGATGAAAGCTGTTTATTAATTAGTTGGAATTTACATAACTTTTACAAAAAGAAAGCAATTATTAACGTCTTTGTCTAGAAAATGTTTAAGTATTCCACTATTTGCAATGCAGGGCTCAGATCCTTTCCACTAAATGATTAAATTTTATTTTCTGAGCCACTTATTAATGCCTTGCTGCTCTTTCACTCTCTTACTTGTTTATATATCTCTGATAGTTGATTCCTTTGCTGAATCTTCCACTGTTCCTGCTACCGTAGTACACACGATGGAAACAAATAAAAAAAGAAATATCATTTCCCATCTCTGTGCATTTATAGATGTGAGTTTATATAGGCTATTAATACAAAAATATACAAGTATAAAATCCGTTAGATTAACTTCAGCATTTAAATTTAATACAACTATATATCGAAGGAAAATAGTAATTGATACAATCACCTGTATTAGAGCAAACAGTAAAATATTTTCATGCGAATTTTTTTCCAAATGACTACTCTGACATTTTTGAGTTGCCTTAAAAAACACTTTGAACATCAAAGTTTCTGAGCCTGGAACTTGGTTTAATAAAAAGCATTTGTTAAAACCAATAAATTCATTTGGATTGGATGGTTTCGAACCAGAGGACATTAATTTCTTCATCGATCTGGCCTTTCGCGACGAAATATCTGCTGAAACTCCCCCAAAAGCTGCAAGGAGTACCCTGCGTCGACCGTTTGCCAGCGGGAATCCAGTGGATATAGATGATGCCATAGCTGTCTAAAAATGGTAATATATCGAGCTTCTTGGGGGACTTGCTTTGCTTGAACTTCTTGGGTTTGGGGGAGCCAAGATTGGGCACTATGTTTCTTGATTTGTAGATCATAACAGTAGAACCAGCTTTCGTCACAGGTCAACAGAGACTCATACTTTTGGACTGAAGGGAATTAGCTCAATCCTCGCTCTGTTCTCATGAATAAATCTTCCCACTCTGTTCGTCGGTAAGCACTTTAGGAAATAACTATGCAGAAATGTTGCATATATTCAGATTTTCTGCGTACAGTTGCTACTTCAAATCTAGATTATATGCTTATTGTTCTTATAGACACACGACGGTGTACATCCAGAAAATTTCTCACACATCTCATTATCTTTCACCTCTTGTCTATCTTACTGGAATCTCTTGTGCAACGAAAGACAAACAGATGATTGACTCATGCAAGTTGATCTTTACGCAGCCTAGAGCATCTTATAAATTTGTGTAGCATTTTTGCCAAGTTTAATACATACCTTTATTGCATAGAGAGCTTCCAGATTATCTCCATATTCCAACTACATTCTGCAAACATTAATTTGTGATAACCAGAGTTTACTGTTGGATCAAAGTTCTGTTAAAGCTGTCTGCTTCAATCGGAATAAAGATATTGTGGTCCAGACTATTACATGCATAGTAATGATATACCTAAATTATAATAACCTAAGACAATTATAAATGCCTCTCCTAAAACAATATATATATATATATATATATATATATGTGTGTGTGTGTGTGTGTGTGTGTGTGTGTGTGTGTGTGTATGTGTGTGTGTGTGTGTATATATATGCATATACAAAGGCATATATTTATATGTATGTAGATACATATTTCTGTATGTATCTATAGATATAAGTGCAAGGACTTTTTTTAAAATTAAGCTATATCGTATTATTTTTTTATTTTTCTATTTTTATTTTATTTTAGTTTTTTTTTAATGTTTATCTTCATTTTCTGTGAAAGTATATGTATTGTTTTGTTTCCATTTTCATAAATGAATATATACCCACCTTCCATATCAGAATTTGAAGAAATTGTATAAGCATCAACAAACTCCACCTTTATAAAACAGGAAATTTTAAATCCCTATATGCTAGTGAAATTGCTTGTCGAACAATAAACACCCATAGAGAAATATATAAATATTAAGCCTCCACTCAAACACATTTGTGAACATCAAAGCATGAGAAAAAACAATATTCTAGACTAAAAAAGCCATGACATGCCTGAATAATAACCTCAGCCTTGCAAATCTAAAACGAAAATACCCTAAATATCAAAAAAGAAAGGATCAGCCTAATCTTGCCATCTACCTAAATTTTTATGTGGAAAAAAAAACTCGGTACACCCAATAACTACGAGCTTAAATACTGGACTTTGTTTCTTTGACTCTTATATTGTGAAAGCAAAAGGATTAAATCCAATAATAACAAAACCAACAAAAATACTGTCGCAACTGAAGTCTACGAAAGGGAAACACATTCAGGCTTGTTTACTAAATTCTACAAGCATGAATAAATTCAGTTTAAACAATATCATAACTCTAAATTTAATCAATGCCCATTTTTTTCCAAAACACATTTCCATAAAATCTTAATAACCGCCTCACTCAAATCCAAATACCGAAAGATGGTTTTAACTCAACAGAAAAAATATAAAAACAAAACTAACACGAGACCGATAGAATAAGTACTGGGCTTACAAAGAATAAGTCCCGGGGTCGATTTGCTCGACTAAAAGGCGGTGCTCCAGCATGGCCGAAGTCAAATGACTGAAACAAGTAAAAGAGTAAAAGAGTAATGAACCGCAGTTCGACGATGACTTAACTGACCGAATCTTTGAAGTTACTGTCAACTATATTTTCTATAATAATGATACATATGTACACACACACACACACACACACACACACACACACATAACTATAGATATATGTATACTAAAATAGTGTAATAATAAATTATTATTACCAGTGGGCTAGCACAAAAAAACAATTAGTCATTAGACTATATATTATTCATATAGAAATACAATAAGAGGCTTCCAAATAGGAAAGCGTTTTATTATGTTTAAATATTGTTTGATAAATTTGTTCGTAAATTTTTTACCGGCATCCTCTCTGTCGCTAGGTATGATTTGCGTCTGCGCAGAGGTTTGAAAAGTTAGGATTTACAAACCGTTAGATCTACATGTAGATCTAACAGTCTGTACATCAGGATTATTAAGGCTGTCCCACTGAAGAAACTTGCCTTCGGCAAATATATTTTTTTTGTTGGAAATAGTTAGAAACCGTCGGTCTGGGATATAGTTGAGATGGTAAATGTTTTTAATTTTCATTTCTTTCATGAATTTATCCCTTTTTGTGTTCTAGCACAGCGCTTTCCTATTTGGAAGCCTCTTATTGTATTTCTATATAAATAATATATAGTCTAATGACTAATTCGTTTTTTGTGCTAGGTCACTGATAATAATTATTTATTATTACTCTATTTTATTATGTTTAAATATTGTTTGATAAATTTGTTCGTAAATTTTTTACCGGCATCCTCTCTGTCGCTAGGTAGGATTTGCGTCTGCGCAGGGGTTTGAAAAGTTAGGATTTACAAACCGTTAGATCTACATGTGGATCTAACAGTCTGTACATCAGGATTATTAAGGTTGTCCCACTGAAGAAACTTGCTTTCGGCAAATATATTTTATTTGCTGGAAATAGTTAGAAACCGTCGGTCTGGGATATAGTTGAGATGGTAAATGTTTTTAATTTTCATTCTTTTTATGAATTTTTGTGTTCTAGCACAACGCTTTCCTATTTGGAAGCCTCTTATTGCATATATATATATATATATATATATATATATATATATATGTATGTATGTATGTATATATATTCATCCATCCAGAGGCATATGTATACATGCATGTAGAGGGAGTGATTTTAAGAAAGAGATGAGGGATCGTTGCTCAGCAACAGGATTTACTACTGTTTTCCCTATCTAACGAATATGCTTTTCGTATCATCTTTTCATTGATTCCATTAAAACACTTGATTTGCGGAGTGACATAATGCGTGATTAACAGCCTTTCGTTTTTATTGTATTTTGGGGTTTATTGTTTAAGGCCTTTTCCCAATTTCTCTATTTAGAAATAATCCTTTCCAAAGCGTGGTTTTCAAGTACCTTGTCAATTATCCGCTGTTCTGTATATGCAGCAGAATATATTCTTTTATATACTTATCCAGGACACATTTGCCAAAAAAATGTTACTTACTTAAGAGTGCAATACGCGATATTATTGCATTTTAGTTATAATATCTGTAAAATGTAACATTCATTTGACTTTTTTTATAATGTTAACTTGTTCGTAATTTCTTGCGTATGTTTTTCTGAATCATGCAATATAACTATACTATAATGGGTAATTTAAATAGTGCTTATATCTAGAGGATTCAATGATTTATGCACAATGCAAACTATTTCAACCGGTTTTCTTATTCGGTTGAACCACTGTCATTCCTAACTTACGTTTTTCTATGACAATTCAAATAATTTCATTCATAATGCTTGTTATCACGAGATTTGTACTGAGTAATGTCGACATGACATGAGATGAATTATTTTGTCACGTGTTTGTACAAATGAGTGCACCGTTTCGCATATTTAAATGAGAATTCAAAGTTTGTCAATTCTGATATTTGTAAAGAAATACAAATGCAGATAAAGTGTTACTAGAGTCTGAAATATTTCTATTTGGGAGAAAAAATATTACCTGATAATCGATTACGAAAATGTGTACTGAATGAGTTTCATGTTGAAGTTTGTGTACTTCATACACCATGTCTTATGCTTAGAGAAATCGGCCAATATATATTGGCGTTTCAATTATTGTTTGCCTGCATGCTTTTCAAGGACATTATCGAGATAATTTAAGTATAATGGATACTAGCTACAAACTCGGAAATGGAAATCATGCTACAGATTCAGGTCAACAATAACTAGCCACAGTTCAGCAGAACAAGTGAAGAAACAAAAATATTAAAACAGCTTCTTATGCTGAAAACCTTTATGAAATAACTTCGAAAATATTGTATTCGAGGTAATTGAATGATATATTATATTGATAATACGATGTATCATGTGTCTATGTCAATTTCGTTTCCGGCCCAGGTTTAACAGGGTCGATGGAAGCTGTAATATTACATATAATGTCTTGCTTTCTATAGTGTATGGTTATTGATTTCTAATAGTGTGCTAGAACAGGCACTTGTAAGGTTAGGTTTCTAACATACTGAGACCTACTGCACATATTTATTTAGCGATCTCAGTAAGTATATGAACGTCTACGTATACTATGGCTGAATTTGAACTCAGAGAAGAGGAACAAAACATAACATTATAAGTTGTTTTGTTTTTACTGCTAGCTTTATTTAAACGGTCTCCATATTGTGCATTATTACTAGTAAGATGTGTTAAGTTTGTTAGAGCTAGTGAACAAAATATTACATCTAGATTAATTGAAGTATAAGCTTCCGCGAAACCCAAGTTAGTTTGCTCGATGCATCGGCTTTATGACATATACGATGACCCTCAAAGATAGCAGTTAGTACCGAATATTTATTCATAATTTGAAAGAAATGCGAACAAAAGAGTGTGATATCTGCGACTCGGTAAATATTTATTTTTTCTATTAACTTTTATTAATGTGTGGTTACATAAATGTACTTATACATATGAATAGGTGAAAATGTTAACTATGAATTTTTTGTTCAAGAATGACTGAAGTTTACAAGCCTAAATATATATATGTATATCTATCTATCTGTCTATCAGTATATATATATATTCACATATATGCATGAATATATAAATCTATCTATCTATCTATACATCTATCTATCATATATATATATATATATATATATATATATATATATATATATATATATATATTTTGTGTGTGTGTGCTGTGTATTTATAGTGAAAAATATTGTATGTGATGATTGACGATATAAAGTCTATTTCTCAGCATATTGGCTAAGGTTTCTTTTCTTTTGCCCTTATAATTGTTTATACATATAAATATATACTTTTAGATATATAAAGTATATATATAGATATAAGGCAAATGCGTGGTTGTGTAGTGAGAAACTTGCTTCCCAACCACATGGTTCTGGGTTCAGTTTCTTCTACAGTAGTCTCAGGACGACCAGAGCCTTGTGAGTGCATATATTTGTGTGTGTGTGTTTGTCCCCACACACTCACTTGACAACCGATGCTGGTGTGTTCATGTCCCCGTGAGGTAGCAGTTCAGCAAAACACCCCGATAGAGTTAGTGCCAGATTTATAAAGAATAAGTCCTGGGTTCGATCTGTTCGACTAAAGGCTGTGCTCCAGCATTGCCGCAGTCAAATGACTGAAATAAGTAAAAGAATAAAAGAATATAGATATGGATATATATATATATATATATCTTAGCGTGTGTGTATCGATAAATGTACTTATTCATACATATATATGTATGTATGTTGGTTTGTATATATGTATATATATATATATATATACGTTTCTTTGAGTGTGCGTGAATGTGTGTGAGTATGTGTGTGTGTGCATGCATTTAGAGTTATCTTGAGATATATCCACATATCTAATCTTTTTATCTTGCTGAAATCCATAAATATATGTCGGATTAATATTTGCTTTTTACTGAGATTACATACATTCTTATACATAATGATTGAAACTAAAAAGCAGGCACAGACATAAGCATATACACACACATGTATGTATATATGTGTATATGAGTATATATGCATGTATATATATATATACATGAATGTATTTATGTATATATACTCATATATATATTCATATATTCAAATATATATTTACATGTGTGTGCATATGTGTTTTATATATATATATATATATATATATATATTTATATATGAATGTACATAGCAATAATATTTGTCAAAACTACTTCATGTGGATGAGATATTTGGATTGAAAGGATGAAGTAATTTGGCAATATGAGCATTAGGCATCTATTGCGCAACATGAAGTATTCATGTAAGCCTATTACAGTTCAATTCGATATTAGTCAATATTTACATAAATGATTTTTGCGAGTTACACGTAAAATGCATAGCTACTTGTGTATAGACAAAAAGACAGGCATTCTTATTCCAATGTGAAAGCATTCAATAAAATGTACTTCCGAAACGTTATCCTACTATATTTAGTATTACATCCGAACCAGCAATGTAAAAAGTATTGGAAAGAACGCACGTTTATGTGAGTATGTGTATGTGCATGTGTGTGTATGTGTGTGTGTTTGTGTGTGTGCGTGCATGTCTGTGTGTATGTGAGTGTGTGTATCAACATACACATTTACATGTACGGCACTAGAGCGATGTTATTGAATAAAATCATATTCTACTCAGGAAAGAATTAATCGTAATGCGAATATATATTTATTATATTAATTTTACGAGGAAGTATTCTGTTATATATTCATCCGTTTTATTCAAATTTCAGTAATTATATCGGTGGATATTGAATATTCCGTAGTTATTTGATGGAAGTTTCTATCGATATCTTCGTCATCTAGTTTTATATTTTCTCTTGTCATTCATATTTTTTTATGCAGTTTCCCCCTGTAAACCATTAATAATTTTTTTTTAAATGGCTATTTCCAAGCTTGTGTCTGTACTGTTATGGAAAGGAAATATTTTCAGTTGCTTTTGCAGCAGTGGATATAATTAATAATGCGAGAAGTGTATACACATAAGTGTGTGTGTAAAATGTATATATATATATATATATGTGTGTGTGTGTGTGTGTGTGTGTGTGTATTATATATATATATGTGTGTGTGTGTGTTATATATTTATTATGTATATATATATATGGCTGAGTAGTAAGAAGCTTGTTTTCCAGCCACATGGTTCTGGGTTCAGTCCCACTGCGGGGCATCTTGGACAAGTGTCTTCTTCTATAGCCTCGGGCCGACCAAAGAGTTGTGAGTGGATTTACTTGACGGAAACTGAAAGAAGCCCGTCGTATATATATATATATATATACGGTGCTCCAGCATGGCCGCAATCAAATGACTGAAAAAATGAAAAGAATAAAAAAAAATAAGCTCAATTCCATAATATACTTACACACACATACATGCAAATAAGTGAACAAAAGAAATGTTAAAGAGTAGCCACTCAACGCATTTGACAGGAAATATGTATATTTAACTGCAGTTCAACTCGACTGATGCTCTAAAACAGATTAGAGAGTTTAAAAGAAATTCTAAATGGCTTATAAATTTATGGATGTCTCGTGGTCAGCTTCGGTCGCGTTTTTGCCTCACTTTGTAAGTAACGTCATTTTCATCACTTTTTATGTCCACGTGATCTGGACATGTTGCCTGGACGCTGGTACCACTCTGACGGAAGGTTGCAGTATGGTATATTCAATATCGACAATCCCTTACATATAGAATTCTAAAGGCGAGCCAGCAGTCATTTTCGTGTGAGTAATCACATAACTGTGTTTCATATGTATAAAAATGTCATGCAGCATAGAATATAAGTTGTTTCAACAAGATGCGATGGTTATTATGAATGGCATCCAACGAATAAACAAGGATTCAACGTAGAGAGTTGGGCAATCTTGCACACAGTGCGTCTCATCAGTTAAACTTACGGCTGTGGTGGATCGTCTGCAAGAACAGAACCAGAAGTTGTTTCAATGAAAATTATGTTATGTGACAACATGATTTTGTCATATTACTACCATTTGAATATTGTGAAAACGCTCAGTTAAATACACGTTACGTGAATATACTTTTTATGATTAGAAATAAATGGTCCAGAGTTAGAAATGAGCTAAGAATTAAAAAGTTAATATTCTTTATCACTAAAAAGAAAATGTTTGTATAATATTTTTAACAGCTCTCAAAGATTCATCACTATCTACATTAGTTTAACCACCCGTAAACTTAGGAGCATGGAATTGTAACTGGTAGAGGTAAGCTAAACATCAAACTCATAAATAATGGTTCGAATTCCTATTGGTATGTTAAACTGAATAAGATGCTACATTCTATGGATAGAATGAAAATATCACAGTCAGAAAGAAACAATTTACCACATGCATTTCTACTTGACAGAGAGGAAATTCGCGAGCAAATAGTGCTTATATATTGACTGATCGTGATATTACCTGTAAAGTTCCACAGAATTAATGATATAAATACACTCCATCTCGGTAGAAACACCGGTAGAAATAGCTAAAGACCAATCCATACTGAAGGCAACACTAGTAAACAGTGGTTATTCGCTACCTGAGAATATTTAGGAAGAGAGCTAACTGAGTCTTTAGCAGCTGTAAAACAGAGAAACCAGTGGCTTTTATCTGAATTCCTAGATGCAGGAAATGCTTCTATGAGTTTAATTTTACAGTCAGATTAAATATGAGTGTAACTGCTAATATTTATGACTATACGTAGTACTATGCAAGCGGCAAATTCGAGGCCCATTAATGTGTTAACGCTTCTGCCAGCTCACCGACGTAGAACGTAAACATTCATATTAGAAATATATTCTTTATTCTTATTGCTTAAGCGTTAATCCCTTACTTATTGTCATTAAATTTCGTAACATTTTACCTCATAACTGTTTTCCTACTCATTTTTGTTCAATGCGACTGGTGATTCTGAATTCTCTATGTATTTTGTTTATCCTTTCAGCCTAAGAAAAGTATACTTTAAATCTAAAATTTAAAAAATTATGTTAATTGAAGCTGAATATCTACATCACTGCCCCCCGCCCCTCGATAAGGTCACATATTTTGATGTAACTTTTTTTCTACTAAACCACATCTCAAATTATTTATGCCAAACAATTGACAGTTTGCAATTTAGTTGAGAATTGAATTAGTGGTGAAGCTTGGAAGCTGCTGCGATTGACGAAATGGTGGACTTAAGAATATATTCAACCCCTACCGTGCTTGAATGATAAATATTCATTTATTCTTTTATTTATTTCAGTCACTCGATTGTGGCAATGCTGGAGCACCGCCTTGAGGAGTTTCAGTCGAACAAATCGATCCCTGGACTTGCTTTTTAGGCCTAGTATTTATTCCATCAATCTTTGTTTCCTGAATCGCTAAGTTACAGGGAGGTACACGCATCAACACCGGTTTCCAAGCAGTGATGGTGGGACAAACACAGACTCATAAACACGGACACATAGATATATACATATATATACAACGGGCTTGTATCAATTTCCTTCTACCAAATCCACTCTTGAGACTTTGGTCGGCCCATGGCTTAGAAGACACCTGTCCCAGGTGCCACCCAATGGGACTGTGCCCGGAACCATGTTGTTGGAAGCAATCTTCTTATCACACAGCTACGTATATATACATATGTATATGTATGTATGTATTTATGTATATATGTATGTCTGTGTGTGTGCGTATATATATATATATATATGTGCGTGTGTGTGTATATATATAGCGATAGATAGAGATAACTAGATAGATAAACAGATAGATAGATGTATGTATGTCCCACTATCTTATTCAGAGTTTTTTTTACAAGTCCCTGCGTGTCATGGATCTTTTCAATAAGAGCTCAAGCGAGTTACATAATATAAACGATTTTTCAAGTTTTGTATTTTACCATTTCTAAGTTTACTTCAATCTATGAGTTTCTCATTTCTTTGATGATGCGTAAATGAATATTTAGAATCTCTGTAACAAATGGAAATGTAGCTCAAAGTTATCCTAAAAGCGAATATATGGTCCAAATGCCTTAAGGTGAAGACTCCGGTAAATACACCATGAGCAGGTGGTTGTGTAAGACTGGAGTGTTGTACTAAGTCTAGTGCACCTCCAGCTTGCCTCCAGACACTTTCTAGATATAACATTGTACTGAGAAGGTGTAATTTTGTTCGAGACAGTAGTTAAATATACTTGCACAGATATGTGACTGTTGTCCTACAAATTCATCGAACAATGAAATAATGCTGCATTGATTAAATGACAGGCTTCGTCCAGTTAGGGATGTCGTAGTTAATGTTCATAAGAGATACGTCTACTTGACTGACTCAGTCTCTGATCACAGTTGTATCACGTGCATACTACTTTGCACGCACATTTGCATGTCGACTCTTTCTTCCTATGTTAAATATTTCTGCTAATATATTAAAGCAGCATAACAACCAGTCAAAACGACACTCATCCGATGTAACTTTAACGGTACTCATTCATTTTGTTGAACACATTTTTCTGTAAACAACTTCAACAAGTTATTATTCTAAATTATTAGTCTCCAAATCATTATATTCTCACCAAAGTCGTTTTAAAGATTAGAGATGGACATAAAGGCGGTCGATTGTGATAAAACTGAAAGCAAAATTTCATGAGGTACACTTCATGATGTTCATATATCCATAAAAGTGACATTCTAATCTAGTAGAGAAATATAGCAATCTTTCGATGTTCGTAGACATTCATCACATTGGACAATATGTAGGATAAGCACATATCTTTTCTTGTTTGAAGAAACAGCGTAAAATCTTTTATTTCTGAAGACAATCATATCTGGATTCGAGTTTTAAGAAGACCTCCGGAGAACCTCTTTGATAGCTGAAGGTAATCTATAATACAAATAAACATTTTGAGAGTTCTGCTTCCATATTTAATGTAAGTTCAAAGAAAATGTAGAAGCCATTTCTTGACTTGGATCTGTCTTTGAAAAGATATTTCAGATTAAAAGAAAATTTATAACTTGAATAGGATAAAGGACATTTAACCTCTATCCGCTATTCTGTTATAAATAATTTAATTGTGCATTAAAATGCGGAGCCTGCATGCCTAGAGCCTATATGTCTATGAACCACTTTAATTCTTAAACATTCTTTTGAAGATTTCGTTTGATTGATATACGTATATAATGTTAAAACAAAATATACTTTGCTAAAAGGCTGCACACCCGCTGGGAACAAAGGTGAATAATCGGACGTGAATTAAAATCCTGACAATTAGATTTAGTGGAGTATAGATGACGTTGTTTTCAAACAGAAGTAATCAAATAAAATATGATAATGCATGTCTGAACGCCATTTTGTGAAGTCATTAAACGCTTGAGGAACGTTGAACAAAATAAACAAAATCAACATAAGTTGAATATAAATCGTTTTTTATGCAAACACATTGTTCGCTAAAGGAAATGATGCGAAAGTTCTGATCGTCATGACAAATCGGCTAATTTGTATATGGGTAATTAATTGCTAACCAAAACATAAAAACAAACA
>NC_043000.1:137569991-137609991 GCF_006345805.1 Octopus sinensis
TTTCTATTTTGTTTGAGGATTTGCCGCTCGTCCAGTCTTCTGTTTCTTCCGTAGGAAACAAATATCAATCGAAGCAATTTAGGGTTTGGAGTTTGTAAGTTTAACATGAAATGGTTCATTGTCGGATTTCGATCAATAGTGTGTCAAGACAAATAATATCTGAAACCTCTATAGCTTTCCCTGTTGGATCGGTTCATCTTTGGAAAGAAAAGACGTAAATACTTCGAAACTTTTTCTCTTTCTCTATATCTTTGAATTTCATTGGAAATGGCAGAATCCCTTCAACGATAATCTAAAATATTTTCGAACAACTGAACGTTGATTTTACCAGATCGATTTTACAAATATCTGAGCTACATTGTATTTCCAAAATGAAAAGGCGGACATAATTTCTTTCGCACGTACATGAACGCACACGCACGCACACATGCGTAAACATACTCACGCGTGCACACGCATACACAGGTATGCACACACATAATATAGTTGTAATGGGTGATGCTAGTGATCTATATTTAGAAATACACTTGTATTTGAACTTAATCAGCATTAAACACTTAAAACCTTCTGGTCTTTCGGTTACTATATATTAGATAATATATTCTTAATGGTTTTACTGATAGTTTAGTGAAGTGAGTAACCAAGGTATTTCGAATATCTATAGAGTATACTAATTATTAATAACTTCCATCATATGGGTCGCTGGAACATAGCTGATCTTTAAGTAGATGTGCAAATCACAGGTCATCCTTTATAACGTCTGCTGCTCCTTAGTATCTTTAAAAATACTCTGGTTTTCAAGAAACTGCTTCGTACATTATTGAAGATTTAACGTATTTAAGTTGGTATATTCCCTTTATTTAAGGCGGCGAGCTAGCAGAAACGTTAGCACGCCCGGTGAAATGCGTAGCTGTCTTTCGTCTGCCGTTACGTTCTGAGTTCAAATTCCGAGGTCGACTTTGCCTTTCATCCTTTCGGGGTCGATAAATTAAGTACCAGCTATGCACTGGGGTCAATATAATCGACTTAATCCGTTTATCTGTCCTTGTTTGTCCTCTCTGTGTTTAGCGCCTCGTGAGTAGTAAAGAAATAGGTACTTCATCTGTCTTTACGTTCTGAGTTCAAATTCCGCTGAGGTCGACTTTGCCTTTCATCCTTTCGGAGTCGATAAATTAAGTACCAGTTGCGTACTGGGCTCGATCTAATTGACTGGCCCCCATCCCCCCAAATTTCGGGCCTTGTGCCTGATGGAGAAAAAATATTCCCCCTATTTGACGAAAGTTTAATTTGTCTACGCTCTGGTTAAACTTCATATGGAGAGAGCTATTTACATCGTGATAATACGCGATGATTTAGTAGTGTTCCGTTAATCAAACAAAGTACGAGCGACAATCGTTTGAACTAATTTCACGATTGAGTAGCAATAAAAAATCTCCCAATGTATAATGTGTTTCAAATATGAAGGAATAAATTATGAAATATAAAAATATAAAAAGAATTCTTAGTTTCATCAAACATAAGATAAAATCAACTTTTTAGTTATCACATAGTGAATTTGAAACCTAAACAAATATTACCTTCGTAGATAATTTTGTGATTTTCAGTTCACAACAATAGTTATTTCTCTTGGGCTTTAAGAAATCCCACACAAATAGCACTTAAATTAGTTACTGTACAACTAATCTAAATATTTCCTTATTCACGAAATCTCAGAGAGAAATTCGAATCAATTATTCGACGACAAAATAGCATATTTATTTTACAATGCAAATCTCTCAGAATTGAAAATCTTTCAATGTAACTTTCGATTAATTGTCAAAGTTAAATTTAGTCACTGAATATATACGTAAATTCGTAATGTGATGGAAGAAAATTAAAATACAGTACAGTATAAACGCAAAGCAGCACATTGCATAAAGTAAGAAAACTGATAACGCTTCATTATTTAAAACATTACCCCACAATAAACATATACTTGAACATATACATTTTATAAAGTATATATGAATATATAATCATTATAATTTGAAGCAGCCATATTGGAGTGGCGACAAATATTATTTGTCATTATAATTTGAAAATACATGTATTCTGTATGTAAGAGGAATTTAAATATTTTGCATGCATACACGCATACGTATATACATAAGTATTTGTGCATATAAATACTTAGAGGCAGCCTCATCACATTGTTAACCTGAGATATTTCACAAAGAATTGATAATTTCTCAACAGAAAACGATTAATCAGACACTTGCCCAGATAAGAAGAGGATGAATAATTAAAAGAAAAAAAAAGAAAACGTAAATAAAAATCTTCAGAAAATTGACCCAAAACAACGAACCAATATTATAAGAACTTTGCTTAGAATAGTATATAAGTGCCTACAATGCTAAATCTCCAAACCTCACTGATAAATTTGAAAAATATTGTTGAAATATCAAAAATATTTGAGGCTGCTCTGAAATGTTCCTGTAAAAAAGTAAAGACCTCTCAGATATCAAAAGATTTTACGTACTTAAGTTGGTATATTCCCTTTATTTGATGAGAATTTAATTTGTGTACGCTCCAGTTAAACTTCATGTGGAGAGAGCTCATGTTCTAGGAGAATCGTCCGAAATAAAATATTTCCTGCTGTTTTTATGTTCATATTTTTATATTTTACTTGATAATTTTCGTGTGATATATAGGGACCATGTATCCTGCAAGTTCTTTGAGGCTGGCGTGGTAGTTGCCGTTAATGTTATTTTTTTAAACTATCGCATGGCGATATTTGCAGGAAGAAAACATGAACAGAGAGGAGATTCTAAAGTGCCGATGCACTGGGAAGAAAAGACTGGGAATAGTGCATAGGTGGAAGTGATAGTGGAAGCACTCCGTCGGTTACGACGATGAGGGTTCCGGTTGATCCGAATCAACGGAACAGCATGCTCGTGAAATTAGCGCGTAAGTGGCTGAGCACTCCATAGACACGTGTACCCTTAACGTAGTTCTCGGGGATATTCAGCGTGACACAGAGAGTGACAAGGCCGACCCTTTGAAATACAGGTACAACAGAAACAGGAAGCAAGAGTGAGAGAAAGTTGTGGTGAAAGAGTACAGCAGGGATCACCACCATCCCTGCCGGAGCCTCGTGGAGCTTTAGGTGTTTTCGTTCAATAAACACTCACAACGCCCGGTCTGGGAATCGAAACCGCGATCCTACGACCGCGAGTCCGCTGCCCTAACCACTGGGTCATTGCACCTCACCGGAAGTGATGGACAAAACAAGTATGAGGATAAATGGGGAAGGATCCTTTTCAGATTTGCTATTTATTCTAACAGCAACGTTAAAGCGACTTCTCAGTCGTAGGAAAGAATATTTGGGTTGCCAGGATAAATTCTCATAGCATTTTAAAGCATATAACAGTAGCAGAGCCAATAATCTGTATTAGTTCTGAGACCAGATGACCTAATTCTACTCCTGAAATCATACAAAGCTAACATTATTAGAACTTTGAAAATACTTTATACCATCTGCATGGACGCTGTTCGATTACCACAAATGTTGGGAAATGGATGGAAGCACTCCGTCGGTTACGACGATGAGGGTTCCGGTTGATCCGATCAACGGAACAGCCTGCTCGTGAAATTAACGTGTAAGGTGCTGAGCACTCCACAGACACGTGTACCCTTAACGTAGTTCTCGGGGATATTCAGCGTGACACAGAGAGTGACAAGGCCGGCCTTTTGAAATACAGGTACAACAGAAACAGGAAGAAAGAGTGAGTGAAAGTTGTGGTGAAAGAGTACAGCAGGGATCACCACCATCCCCTGCCGGAGCCTCGTGGAGCTTTAGGTGTTTTCGCTCAATAAACACTCACAACGCCCGGTCTGGGAATCGAAACCGCGATCCTACGACCGCGAGTCCTCTGCCCTAACCACTGGGCCATTGCGCCTCCACTATGTTGGGAAAAACATGCACCTCAAGTAATAAAGGTTGCAGACAGGCTCAGGTAAACAAAAAACAGTACAGCATCATTTTAAAGAATCATAAAGAGAATTATATGCAGAAAGATAATAAACAATTTCAACAAGGGTGTACTATGCCCAATATTGTTTCGAATCTGTCTTGCAGGGCTTCTGCAAAAACACAGCTAAACGATACACAAGACATAAGATCGTCCCTTGCTTACATGGCTTAAACGAAATATACTTTAACGGTGAAATTAATTTCACATCGAGGGTATCAAGCTGTATACCAGATCTCACATTTCTGTCTACCTGTCTCTCTCTTGGTGCTGCAGCCGAAGTATGCACGGGTAGGTGTTTAAAGATAAACTATTTTGTGCAAGTATGTCTTTCTCTCTGTCTCGCAGTTTTCTCTTTCAACCTCTTTCTCTCTCTCCCAGTACACACAGATGGATATATATATATATATATATATATGTATATACACACATACATATCCTATCCTAGATAAATTGAATATAAAATATCGCTTAAACAGAAATCAATTTTATCGTAACTGGCTATATAGCTGCATTTCGGGAAATAAGTAAAAAGAGTAAATCTAACAATAAATAATAAATAAAGTGTTTTTGCCAATCACCTCGGTATGAGATACTTTTCAAAATATATTGTTTCTATCAAATCAATATAGATAAGCTAATTATTTCTTGGCCCCATTGCTGCCGCTGCTTCCGCTACCACTGCTGTTACCGCTGTACCTACTGCCGCGGCTGCTATTACTACTACTACTACTGCTGCTGCCGCCGCCGCCACCACCACTATTACTACTACTACCACCACCACCACCACCACCACCACTACTACTACTACTACCACCACCACCACTACAACCACTACTACTGCTACTACTACTACTACCACCACCACCACTACTACTACTACTACCACCACCACCACTACTACTACTACTACTACCAACACCACTACCACCACCACCACCACCACCACTACCACCACTACTGCTACTACTACTGCTACCACCGCCACCACCACCACCAGCATTACCACCACTACTACAACCACCACTACTACTACTACTACTACTACTACTACTACTATTACTACTACTACTACCACCACCACCACCACCACCACTACCACCACTGCTACTACTACTACTACTACTACTACTACTACTACTACTACTACTTTCGATTGAAAGCGGCCTTAGATTTATTGGATATTGCATTCTTTTCAGCAACTGCAAACAACACGAAATCGTTTTAAATAAAGGAAAATGGAAAACGAAAAATAATTTTAATTACATCTCACAAAAGAATCGGTATCCAAATCAAAATTACCATATGTCAGAGTTGTGTGTTGCTGAGCTCTCTCTCTCTCACACACACACATTTATGCATATATGTGTATATGTATGCTAGTACGAGTTTGTTTATGAATGGTTCTTTAATGTAAGTATATATATTTTATATAATAATTATATAGGAACATCGAAAAAGAAAAAGGGAATATTATATGGATGTTCATTGAAATATGTCAATTTTAAGCTTACCTTAATCTTTTTCGAAATTATATATGATGTGTACATACGACTGTATAAAGACAATGTATTTGTGTTGACACGTACGCAAACACATATGCATACATGTGCGTGTGAATAGACGTAGGTAAGTTGAATAAACCTACGTATGTGTGTACTTGTGTGTTTACGTTTGTGCAGAAAGCCGTCGATGTGCATGGATGAACGTGTCTTTCTTTATGAATTGGGTGACAGTTTGAAATCACGTGCACGCGTGCGTGCGCACCGACTTACACAAACACAGATATGTATAACTGAACGCTTTTTGAAAACGAAAAGGATATAATATATGATTTTTTTTTTTTTTTTTTTGGTTGGTGGTAGGGAACATGAATACGTGCAAAATCTTGTGAGTGGTTCTGAAAATACAAATTAGAAAATAAATTTTCCATGTTCATTCACCCATTAAATTTAATAAGAAGAGCCATTTCATCACCAGCTGGCTGATCGGCTTTCGCAGACGAACATGATCTGGTAATATTTATGAACGCCTAAAAGATTTGTCATTAACTCATGCTACCATATCTTTGGAGAAATTCAATCATGACGCAAACGACAGCTACAAAGTAGAGACATTTCATAATGTTGCTTTCCTTTTATAAAGCATCTATATTTTGCTTTTTTCTATCTGCTCTCCTTTTATTGAAATTAATTTTATTATATATATATATATATATATATATTTGCATATGCTGTTTTCTATTTTCTATTTTCCATATCGATTCCAATTTTGCTTTCCTTTATTTTCTCTTCGCCACTTTAAATTAGCAGATATTTTCTTTATCAATTTATTCACCTCAAAGAATATGTTGGATTTTGATTTTATTCTCAAACAGACTGCACTTTACCACACAAAAAAAAATCAATTTGTGGTTGCAGGTTACAATACACCTCATCACTCATTTAGTGTCGCTTCCCTCAATATTTGACTCCTACCGGCATTGCTTTCCAATTTTCACACTAAATTTTGCTGTCTTTTTTTCCTACCTCTTAACCTCAATTTCTCTCTGTGTTTCCTTATTACGTCATCACTGAGTTTCTTTCAGTTTTGATAGAAGTTTACCAATAGCTTTATTTCAGCTGGAATTCAACAATTTAAAATCTAAATAGCACATGCGTTCGTATACATAGAAAATTCCAGCATTCCAAGTATTCTGTATGCTATATACAAGCACATATTAAACAGTTCCCGAATGTATGAATCTCTATATTTAGGCATTCATCGTACATGCACAGAGACAGACATGTTCGTAGATACACTCAGACACACGCTCACAATCATGCACGCACAGAAACACAGATTCGCACACATTGACGACGTAAAACATTAAATACTAACTCTAAAATAATACATATTGTGGTGTCTTGAATCTTCCAGTTTCGCAAAGCTTGTGCGAGATATTATTATGAAGTACAAATTACCAAATGTTTCTGTCTGTGTGTTTGTATCTCTCTATCTCTCACTCTCTCTCTTTATATATATGTATATATATATATATATATATATATATATATATATATAGGTGCAGGCGTGGCTGAGCGGTAAGAAGCTTGCTTTTCAACCAGATGGTTCCGGTTCAGTCCCACTGCCTGGCACCTTGGGCAAGTGTTTTCTAATATAGCCTCGGGCCGACCAAAGCCTTGTGAGTGGGTTTGGTAGACGGAAACTGAAAGAAGCCTGTCGTATATATATATATATATACATACATATGTATATATATGTATGTGTGTGTGCGTGCGTGTGAGTATTTGTGTATCTGTGTCCCCCACCATCGCTTGACAACAGATGCTGGTGTGTTTACGTCCCCCTAATAGGTGGTTCAGCAAAAGACATCGATAGCATAAATTAACAAAGCGGTCGATTAAAACCAGTTAAGACGGTGCTCCAGCATGGCCGCAGTCAAATGAGTGAAACAAGTAAAAGAATAAAAATATATATAAATATTCACACACACACACACACACAACATATATATCAAAGAAAGGATCAAAAGTTTATCCTGTGCCAAAGCTCCATAAGTCCGGTTTCCCGTATTATGTGGCGTATAATATCTCCCACCTCCACAAAGATGGTAGATCGGTCCGTCGCAAGGTTACTCAGTTCTGTTGGCTGAATGGACTAGAGCAGTATAACGCATCGCCCGCTCCTGCAATCAGAATTCCGATCTTATGATTAGGAATGCGCGCATGCACATACTGGATATTTTTCGCGTTTAACTTCTGAAGAGTAGACGGTGAATTATTTTAGCCTCTCTCACTAGCTCATTTGTTGTACTTGGTGTACTAGCGTTGGTTCGGCTTGAATACTGCTCTTATTTGCGGCTAAACGGTGCCCATAATTGGGCGCAATAGTCTAGGTGACTCGGAACAAATATTTTCGACAAATCTAACAGATTTCTTTATACTAGTTCTGAATGATCACATAATCCAACCTTTAGGCCATTGCCTTCTTTGTAACAATTTAAAAATGGATGAATCTTTCTAAATTTTTGCATACATTATTTATTTTGTATATATTTTCCATTTTCATAACTTTGTTTTCAATTGCATTTCATTTTTCTTTTTGGAGAGGTGCGTCTCTAAAGAAGCGCCCAAGTTTGTATTTATGCACATCACTACTTATCACTGTCTCCCCGTATTTAATTTACTACGAGCCACCGAATAGCGCAACCAGTCATTCAACGATGACGGGAATATAAGAATTGAGACCTGTCTCCCATGTCAATTCGCAGCGTATGTTTTTCCTATCTCTGTTGCATGGACCCAGCAGTCTGGTTAGGGAGTGCTGCGAGCTGACACGGTGTATTTACTCTTATTTGTCTATGACAAAACACAGAGAAAGCCTTCCTTACGGATTCGTATATACTTCAAGCATATTTGAACTTGTAACGTGTTTGTATCTATACACGTCAATTGCTTATCATTTATACCCATACTAAATATATAGAGAAATATCATTATTTCTAATTATCTCTAAAGGAGACTACGGCAGCGGTACTGGATATTAACAGTTATCACCAAGCTAATATGGCAGTCTAGAAAATTAGGACAAATGCTGCCGTTGATTAGCTCCAAAAAGCCATCGCTTCTAGCTAGCTATGTGACACACAAACCTGTCTCCATTATAACCTTTGGACACAGGTTTGCGTGTCACATAGCTAGCTAGAGGTGATGCCTCTTGCAGCTAATCAAAGGCAGCATTCGTCCTATTTTTCTGGACTGCCATGTTAGCTTGGCGATACCTCTTAATAAATATATATATATATATTTCATTTAAGTAATGATTAAACACACACTAACTCTATCATTCAACACATACAGTTTCTGAAGAACAGTTCTTTCTATAATGTATAGCATCTTTTAATGTTTCATTCCCCTGTAAAATATATGTATTGCTTACCATCACCATCCAAGACATTTCAGTAGTTTCCCACCTCTTGCAATAGTTCTCAGTGGTCTGCATTCCAATAATACATCTTCTCTTACGAGAAATCCATTCGTACGTGTAGTGGTTGACAATTGATAATGTAACAAACAGTGATTCAACTTTTCTATCTGATACATTGATCAATTACACATTTGAATTCCAAAGACTGTACACACCCCGTGAGTTCACTCTGACAAGTGATGTAGCAACGAGTCACATCTTTCTACAGTAACATAGACTTCCCCCAACACTGCAGATTTCATTATCATTCCTATCTCTTTAAACTTGAAAAGAACATTTATCGTTATGGACTGAAGCAACGTCAGATATTATATTTCTCTTCTGCACATACACACGTGTGCGCTTGCACACACAGACACGCACAAGCTGCTAACGTGCGAGAACACACATATATTAAAATATTAGTCGATACATCACCCTTCATAAAAATCTAATTTTGAACGGCATTAGTACAGCAAAGACTTCCGCACTACCTTTATATCTATATTGTGATATGTTCATAAATATTGATTTGTGTGAGGTTTTCGAGTCAACATGTGCGCGCGCACAAACACAAGCATACACACACACAGACACACACATTATTAACAATGGTAATAGTATCTTATTTAATTTTATAGTGTACTGGCTCACATTATGTTTGTTTTTGAACGTCGCGGGGGCATTCAAATGTAAGAACGCTCACGGTGAAATGGTGAAGAACATTTCAAAAATAGATGATTTACAGTAAAACAGTTCTATATTTACGGAGATGTACTTGCATAGCAAGTGATTTGATCTGAGATCGTGTGTTGGAACGAAAACAATTGCAGCGTGGAAGGTGTTTGTAAGCCATTTAAGAAACACACAAAAGCCGTTCGATTCACTTCAACATTTATGAATTTTCCTAATATGTAGTATGCAAACCTTAGTAATGATAATCCATCATTCAATATGTAATTATGTAAGACCCTTTATTTTATACACTACTCCAGGAAGCTTATACACTATTTGGGGTATTAATTCAGTATTATAAGAACTTGCGTTTTTTTTCTTGCATGTAACTTCGTGGGCGTATACATATTGCTAAACTAGCAACCATGGTTTGTAAGGATCTGCCGTTAATCAGCCTTTTATTTTAGTTGAAATATATTTCAGATGCAGCACTGATTTTTGTCAGTGAACAGGTCGCGGTCTTATAGCGACGAAAATATTTTGACAAATTAAACTTAAATGTCGAAGTGAATCGAACGGCTTTTGTGTGTTTCTTAAATGGCTTACAAACACCTTCCACGCTGCAATTGAGTTCTATATTTAAGAGATGATGAATTACTTACATTTAACGGATCTTTGTCCTCATCTTGTTTGTTGTTAACGTAGGTTCGAAATTTCCCAAAAACATCTGATGAACGATGGAGGGTATATCAGCCGAAACGTTGTGTTAACTACAAACAAGAAGAGAACAGATATCCGTCCAATGTAAGTAATGTAAATAATGTGATTTACAGTAAGTCTGGCTGAAGAGCTTTAAGTATATTCCTCCAAAACGCGTAATCAGTTGATTCCAGAATATCTGTACGCCTTACTTCTGTAGTTCATACAAGGTAAGCCTATTTCTGTTATATTCATTGCATTCTCCGTGTGTATTTTAATAGTGAAAAATTTGTGGTTTTAAAACGTATGTGTGTGTATGTGTTATATATACGAGTGAATAGATGTGTGTGTATGTATAAGTGCATTGATGAAATAACTGAATCTCTATCGCTGAAAGTGACGAAGATCCATCTCATAAACATATCAACACATCTGGCGTCCGATATACAAATATCATGTTCTTTTAATAATCGTTCCTAAAATAGGAACATGGACTTAAAAACCAGAGTGAAATGTACTTTCGATTATATCAGCTATATCACTTAAAAACCAGAGTGAAGTGTACTTTCGATTATATCAGCTATATCACTTGCATAATACCATATTTATCGGTCCAGGAAGCATGAAACACCAACTGAGACCAAGCGTAATTTGAACCCAGGACGTAAGGAGCAAAGAAAAATAATGCGATCATTTCTTCCTTTTTTCTAAAGATTCTACTTATCCTATCTTGAATATCACTTTCATATCTCAGTTTAAAGGTTGGAAATTTCCAATTTCAATCTTTTGTAGTTGCCGTGGAGTTTAAATTACTTACGCTCCATGTATTCCTCCATAATTTTAAAATATTCTGTACGTATTTTATATCTTCTTGCTTCTTCCTATTTCCATAGAATAAAGAACTTTGCTCACTCTATTATGTTTCCTATCGCTATTTCTCCCCTCCTTAAAAACCTATCTATGTATCTAGTTATATATATATATATATATATATATATATATATATATATATATATATATATATATATACTGATGGCTCTATATATTTCACTGTACCAACTGTTTATTTATCTCCTGCATCCCATCTATCTATCTATCTATCTATCTATCTATTTATCTATCTATCTGTCTGGCTCTCTGTATGTGCGTCGGCTGTCTGTGTGTTTATCTATCTATGTAACAGTATGTGTGCGCGCAAGCCCGTGCGTTTATAATTATATACGTTTGACAACCCAGGCGAGTTTGCGTTGTTAAAATTTCTCACCAAGTGGTGCCCTGTTCCGATTCTACTACTAGAGGTTTCGGCCAAATAAAATTCTACCATCATTTCGTCATTTTGTAGACGGAAATTGTGTAAAAGCTTACCATTTGTGTATGTGCGTGTATGTATACGTGTGCATGTATTTATGGATATTTACATCTTTCGCTGTATACTGAGCAAATTTGTAAACATCGGTGCACTTTCAAGGAACCACATTGTGTCAGCGATGCTCCATTTTTACTCTCACCGTTCAAAATCTTGTGTATAGTCTCTTATATGAATCCGTTCTGTCTGTCTGTGTGTGTGGCTTCTAGGATCTCGGGCATCCTCCATTCAGTTGCGCTCAAATTTGATATGTAGATACCGACAGTATCAGGGCGTGTATAAGTCTTGAAAAAATTACAAAAATCGATTCCAGGTGAGAATGCGATCGATAACGCCGTGGAAAATCACTTTTGTTTGGAATAGAAAAACGTCTATCTTTATTTCTTCTTTTGCTGATGACTCAAATTTAGGTTAAATCAGTGTTTCTCAAAGGGGAGACCTATGGGATGGTCGCACAAGTTGTTTTGAGAAAATTTGGTTTAAATGTTTGACAACCTAGCACCGTCCATTGGACGGGGGTCACGTTTTGCTTCTGTAATATGAGATTGTATACATACATGCATATATACATACATATATATATATATATATATAATGAATCTCTGAACGAGGTATAAACAGAAGCTGCACGACAACGTGAAGTATATTTGCCGCTTAAATGTGGCTAACAAGCTACAGTAGCATCCACCCTTAGTGGTTAACCACATTTAAGTGGCGAATATACTTCACGTATATATTTGCTAATATAATATATTATTCACTAACTCGACGGAAGCCCATAAACAACGATGCCGTAGTTCTCAAATTGTAGTGCACAATAAATAATTTTCAAATATATGATACTAAAGAGCATTACTGTATCACAATTTGTATGTCTCGCCAATTTATCTCTATGTAGATTTTAATGTCCACGCTCAACCTTGTGGTTACTACGTATGTGAGTGATGCACTTGAGGTCAATTCGATTGACTGCACCACTCACTGATATCAGGTGGTCGAATAATGCCTATGACAGGTTTCCATATAGCAATAATCAATTCTAAATTATGGGATTTCCTTTCCTGCTGAATGCTTTCTTTCTGTTTCTGACAATATTGAAAAGAATGAACAGCGTACATATCGAATATAAAAAGATAATAATAATATCGAGGTATGAAAAGAAAATATTGTATTTCCATATTCTATTTCATTGAAACTTTAACATTTCAGTCAATGTTTTTCTCTCATTGATCTCTCATCTCCAACTGCAACTTCATATGGTATTTAGGAAGTCCGTTAAAATCAAAAGAAAATGTTGTGTATTCTTTTTTCATTTGATATTAATAGGGTTGCAACTCCTCAATTTATCTTTAAATATGAACACCCATTTGACGTATGTGCTCAGAGAGACATACATACTAAAACGCACATATTCCTGTTGAGCGTATATATATATATATATATATATATATATATATATATATATATAGGAGTGGCTGTGTGGCATGTAGCTTGCTTACCAACCACATGGTTCCGGGTTCATTCCCACTACGTGGCATCTTGGGCAAGTGTCTTCTACTATAGCCTGGGGCCGACCAAAGCCTTGTGAGTGGATTTGGTAGAGGGAAACTGAAAGAAGCCCGTCGTATATATGTATATATGTATGTGTGTGTATATGTTTGTATGTCTGTGTTTGTCCCTCCCAACATCACTTGACAACCGATAGTGGTGTGTTTACGTCCCCGTAACGTAGCGGTTCGGCAAAAGAGACTGATAGAATACGTACTAGGCTTACAAAGAATAATTCCTGGGGTCGATTTGCTCGACTAAAGGCGGTGCACCAGCATGGCCACAGTCAAATGACTGAAACAAGTAAAAGAGTAAAGAGTAAGAGAGTAATAGGTGTGTGTGTGTCTCTATGCACACTCATACATATATATTCACATACAAATATGTGCATGGATCTGTGTATTTATACTTGTGCTTCAGCTGTATGGCTTGATTAATATCTTTGCTTCTCAACCATTTGGCTGTCCATGGCGTTCACTATACCCTCTGGTAGACCAGTCTTTTGATTGAAATATTGTACTCAGAATCTGGGTAACCCCGTCGAATAGGTTATAGGTGTTGATTTTGCTTGAAGATTACGTCGAGTGCATAGGTGCCTGTAAATTGTGAGCATTATGCTTACCTGTCGTGTTAGTCATTAACCTACTCTCACAGTGGTTCAATAAGTACTTATTTACTTGACGAATTAGCTAGAATACTCTCATCGTCATAAACATTGGCGATACATGTACATACACAGAGGAAGACAGGTAGATAAATATATATGTATAGACAATAGACAGAAGCATACTCGTATTTGGCGTGTGAGACTATCCAGTGAATATACTATGAATATCCTCTCCAGAGTTAGAGCCACAATCATCAGTCTTGTTAAATAACTGTTAATTCTTTTAGTTATATCCATTGAAGAAACTTCCTATTGAGAGTTATAGTATTTGCTTTCAGGAATCTATTACTAATGACATAGATACGTAAACGTCAAAACTACCGAAGAAACATGAAGATAAACCTAAGTAGAGAATGTTTTGTACTTGTAGCTATAGAAAGAATTCTAATTGTCAAATCCATTTTTCGTAGAGTTATCAACTTGATAATCGCTACTTAACTGTTTTGAAATAGCATAATAAGTCTCAACAGTTGGTTGCAGTAAACACACACACACGCACACACACGAAAATTTCGAGACACTGAAACATAAAGGAAAATTAAAGCAATAAAAGCGTGAATTGTGGTTTTGGAAAATGCGAAAAAGGATCGTTTATCTACGGGGAACTATCAGGCACGGGATGTTTGCTCATCAGCTACTGGCAAACAACTAGACACCTCACTAATAAAGTGTGAAAAATAAAACGGAAATGATATTTGGAGACAGTACAAACAGAACATTTGTGTAGATATTAATCACCCCCTCAGACAGGCACTAAAAGCTGTCACTTGATAAATGACAGAAGTCTAGCTGAACAATAATTAACAAGAAATGTAATCGGAACGAATCTGTAGTGTACAGAGGTATGAGAGGGCAATCAATGTCAGAGAAATTATTTCTTAAGGAAGATTCAATGTCTAGAGTGAGAAAGATGGATTTAATCAGAATGCAGCAAAGCTCCAAGAGATTTGAAATCTATATCTTTTCTTAAAACAAATCTTTGAAGCGTTAATAGGGATACCCTTGAGAAGGAAACGTAATTGTCGAGTACTTGTATAAAAATAATACCTTCTAACTGAAACATTTCATTGACCTTGAAGACTAAAGCCTGGTTGGGGATATAAATGCAGTAATATGATGGCTTCAGCAGAAACAAAACAGATTATAATGCTACTCAAAGGGCAAAAACTACCGGGATGAACCAAGAGTTTGTATGTCCTTGTTTGTCCTCTCTGTGTTTAGACCCTTGTGGCTAGTAAAGAAATAGGTATTCTGAACCCCACCTTTGTTTTACAATGACTGTCAGACTTTATAGTAGTATGAACCATTTTGTCACGTAGGGAGAGTGTGTCATTTTCACTACAAAAAACTCCTACGCTAATTGTTGTAGAGAACTCCCACAAATCTGAACATATACACTTGCACACACACAAACACATACAGAATTAGTATTCATTATACATATGTTTATATGCTTTACATATAGTACAGTTACGCACACAGGGACACATCCATGTATATATATATATATATATATTATGTCAGGTCACTTTCAAGTGCTACTGGTAACATGTAACCCAGTACAACCTGTTGCATGGTCGGGTCGTCGGCGACTAAACCGGCAACACCACCAAGCTTGCTTGGTGAGGAGGATGTTTATTGGACAGCCTGTGGGATGAAAAACAAAACCCGTCAAAGGGTGGAGGAACTCTTGAGAGTCAACGGCCATCCAATAAATGTGTAATTAAAAAAAAACAATTTTTTTTTCTCAAGGCTTAAGGATGTATCATGCGCTGGGACATAGAAGTAATCGGACTGAATACCCGATTGCGCGGTTAAACCATTGGGAGTGAAGGACTCCTAGCCTTTGTTAGGGCATCCTTCTAGGAGAAGGTAACTCAGGTAACTGGGATAACTCCGACATAAAACCTGCGGCTCAGTGGTTGCCGATTATGTTGACTTGTTCTTCTTTTTGGATTATGGCTGCTGTTGCTTAGTGAGTGGGATTGACTCAGTGCACAGCCTTTCCTCACTTTAAAAAAAATCTTCTTGCACAGGCATTGCATGATAACAACATTGATTAAGCTTCGTGCAATGGCCATACTCGATAACGAGGGGGCAGCCACCATAAATATATATATATATATATATATATATATATATATATATATATACACTGCAGTATTGCCCGGCGTTGCTCAGGTTTGTAAGGAAATAACTATAAAGCATTTTTAGAGAGTTATAGCCAAAAAATAGCAAAAAATGGAAAAAAATGATGTAAATTTTTGACAGTTAAAAAGGTGGAGTTGGTCCCCTAGACGGTCTGTGGTTTGGTTTTCTGAAATTCGACCCCATGTCGAATTTATCGATCTTTTCAGAACTGGGGAACTTTTCAAAATTTTTGTGCGTTATTTTGAATTATGACATGGGCTATGTGTGTGTCAAGTTTCATCAGAATCGGTTGAAAGCGTCAGGGTGAGGGTACGAGAAAACAGACCACAGAAACACGCACAGACAAACTGCCGTTTATATAGAGAGAGATATAATATGCAAACAACTGGAAAGTATTTTATAATTTTAGCTGTATTTGTAATAATTCTATCTTTGGACCAGGATTTGTGCTATTTTCAATAACATTGTTAGTTGTTTTAAGAGCGTGGTGTACTGGAAATTTAGCTACATTTTCTAACAAGTAGAATAACCACATAGAAGTATTTGTATGAGTAAATTTGGTTTTAGATTTTGTTATTGAAATGAACTGGATTCCCGCACTCAATTGAAAAACCGTGTGAAGAAAGTTAGAGATACTCAATATATTGAAAAAATGGTGAAAATAAAGATAATATCGAATCATAGGGGAAATTATATTTTATGTTGTTAAAATCTTGTAACATAATAAATATTCAATAAATTGCCACATATCTGAAATTATGTTATAACCAAGTGTTACCGTGTATTACAGGAACGTGTGATCCGACGATCAATTTGGCCAGCTGCGGACAGAATAATTTTCCTTCAGCAAACTTATATATCTACAAAGAAATATAAAAATAGTGTATAAACTGATTAATGTATAACTGGTTATACTAAGTTATTGATCCAGTGAAGGTTGAAAAGTAAAACAAAAACTCAAGTAACGTATAATCTAGAGCGATAAAATACAACATGCTTTCAGTGAATGTAGCTCTATGATTTCTTTCGTTATATGTATTTAAAATGCCCCAATAAAATGTTTTCGTCTTGAAATAATATATAAACTCTCGATATTCAGCCTATTGCAGTTATATCTGCTCTGTGTTGATAGTAAATTCGAGGAGGTGCAGTTAATATCACTGGTATCAGAAAATTAGTTAAATTATATATTCCATCATTTATATTATTAATGTAATATTAGCTAATATTGAATTTTGATTAAATTCTAATCCGTAGCTTGACTGCAATTTTTGATAATATTCTTTCTTCGTTTCTTATTTTAGAGCAGAAACATGTGTTTACTAAACCCTTACATGGATATTTTTAGCAAGTATTCCATCAGGTTTTGGGTTGATTTAATTAATTTTATGCACTTACTTATCAACGAAATCTTATTTCTTTATTTGGCACTACTTCCACAACACAGAGGGGAACACTATAATGACAGACACAACACCACAATGGGGACATAAAACAAAAGAAAATGAAATGTTATATAAAAAACGAAGAAATGAAATGGCTGCATGGGCCCCATTCCCACATGGGCCCCATTCCCATGCAGTACCATTTGAACGGTTATACACAATATTCACAACCGTTCTATTTTTCTATTGATTTTTCTTAATTATCTTTTTCCCTCATTTTTTTTGTTACATGACACACTTTTACTTTTTCATTTTTTTCTTTCAACCAAACATTTTTACTTACTGTTTTTTTTTTCCATGTTAATACCTCATGAAAAGCTCGAAGTCTCTGAGTTCAACTATCGGTGGCAGTCTGCCGAACTCCACCAACATTCCGGGCGGGACAATCTTGTCTCCGCACATATCTCTCAGTTTCTTGTATGTTTCTTTGTCAAATACAATGGCCTTCACATTTTCTGAATACATGTCCGTGGGTAACCTCACTCTTATGATATGCTAAAATTTTACAATTTTTCTTTCCGTCTCCTTGTTTTTTCATATGTTACGAAATTCCATTTATTTTTTCCTTTTCTTGGTTTTCTCTTTTCTACTTCTATTTCTGGTTCCTTTTCCTTTTCTATCTCCACTCTGAACAATTTCTCCATTTCACCCTCGTACAGTTGCACTCCTGAATCTTTTTTCCTTCGCTGGAATAACCGGCTTCTTCAACACTGTTTCCTCCTTCTGTAACTACTTCTCGAACACTTTTTCAATTACATTTTCACTTTCTTTCACCACCGCCATTTTGTCTTCCATCCTTCTGGTCGCATCTTTCATTTCCACCTGTTCTTTTTCTTGTTACTTGGCGGCGGGCTCACTCCTCTTCTTTTTCTGTCCACCACCGTGAATCCCTCCTCCGTTGTTTTTTCTTCCATCTCCACCTGTACTACCTGGCCCTTATTCTCCTACTTCTGCATATGTTCTCTCTGTGGGAACCCCGCCTTCATGTGGCCTTTCTCCCTACATGTAAAACATACAGGCGGTCTGCCCTCTACTATCACTCTTAATCTCAAGTCGTCGGGCAGCACTATCTCCTCAGCAATCCGATTTAAGTCATCTATGGTTTCCTGGATAGTGAGCTCGATCCCGTATCCCCAGTAGTTCATTATATGTGTCTTTGTGGTCTTCAGTATCTTGACCTCATCTTCCGTGTTGAACATTATGGCTGTCATCAGTCATGTTTCTTTTAGTTCTGGGGGTACTTTGCCAACTCGCTCTCTGGCCACACGTTTGCCACAGTACGAAGGTAAAAGTACCCACTCCTCCAATCTTATTACCTCCGTTGCGTGCTTAATTGCATCTTCCTCTGTCGTAAAGCGCACCTCCACGGTAGCGTATATATCGACTACATCTTGAAGATTGTAGGTTTCCAGTTTTCTATAATCATATTTTGTCACTATCGATAATATCTCTGCAATTTTTTTTTTAAACATTTCTTTCTCAGAAATTCGGTGTATGGTCTGATAGTTTCATGCCACTCAACATTTATAAATTATTAATAACTCGTTATTAACTGCAAATCATTGTATAGCTTTAACATTTTGCTACATATTGTGTTTCTCTTTTTAAGTGACTGTCTTTGCCTGCTTTTAAAAACGAAACAACAAAACAAAAAAAAAACTTTAAAACATGCCTTATGATCTTTAGATATAACAACACACAACACTCGTCTTTGATTCTAATTGATTTATTAATTAATTAATGAAAACTGCATTTTCTCGATAACGTCAGAAAATTATGTGTAACTCCTTTATTCATTTTTAAAGTTTATTTTCTGGCAAATCCAATTCCCAAATATTACTGTTTAATGAAAACTATCTCAAAAAGCTATCAATGACTAATTATAATTAACTAATTATAGAACCTTAACATGATTTCTTCGTGGAGACTGCAAATCTCTGATATTAAATAAAGCAAAACATCGTATCCTATCATAACTTGCAAATGGCGCATGCAAGCATACATGCTAACACTGGTAGAAGCATATAAAACACGCATCATTAATGCAACTTGTGGACAATATTACTACTGTTAGTATTTATGGACGAACAACTCCATAATATTATATATATTTTTATGTTTTAGTGAGATGAAATTCATGATTTTTTTTTTGCCTCCTACTTGCAACTTGAGCAGAAAGACAACATGGGCGTGGAGAGTTTCCAGAAAAATTGAAAGAAAAGTTACGTAAAACTATTAGAGTGGATAAAAAGTGTTATTGCGCAGCAGAAGAGAATAGGGGAGTCGAGTTCCCTGGGTAGCCCCTGTGGGACGATGACCATATGGAATAAAATGAACTCGTTCAAGCGACTCCGAGCTATTGATTAACAATAGAAATGGACTAAGAAAAGATAGCGTGTGTAGGAGAGAGAGAGGTGGTGTTAGTCTGTTGGATAGCGGTTATAGTGTGTACGGGAATTATTCTTAGCAATACATCAGAGGGCCTTTATTCTGAAGAGCCCTGGATTGCTTTTGTACGTTTTTGCCTAGTAGTTATAGCTCAAATAGTTGGGTAGTACTCAGTACTCCTTTGTAGGTGTTATTTGATCTTTGTAAGATTGCTAGTTGCTGCTAAAAGTCTTAGTTTTTTTTGCCCTAAAGAAGCAGGCTGGTCTTTGGGATACGGATTTTACTATACTTTGAATCAGTATTTGTATGAATATCATATGGCACCCTGCTGTAAATAAATCTGCATGAAATTACAAAGTTTCCATACTCGAACATATCTATTCAAATTCTTACAGTTTGCGTTATGTTGGTGAAAGAGTTTTAATTATTTATAAACAAATTCTGCAGCGCATTGCACAACAATTGTAAACCTTATTCTTGTTAATAGTGAATTACCTGTTTAAGGATTATTAAAGAAGGAAATGCATTATATATACTTTGTTCAAAAGTTTTTATACACCGTTTCATATAATGTAAGATATGAGTATTTAAACATTAAATATTGGTAGTATATTTACTATACGAAAAATGCAGAATGAAATGTAAACAAACTCAGTAAAATAAGATACAAGGCCAATTAAAAAGAAGTAAACAGTCTTAATTTTGAGGTAAAATATGTTTACGTTATCCAACAATATTATAGGTCTGCTTTGTCGGCATTTGTGAATAAAATTCATAAATTGCAATATACAATAATAATAACAAATAAAAATAGATTTGCATATTTATACATGCGATTTACTTAAAAATGTGTGTAAATAAATTTATATGTATGTATATGCTATGATGTGGCTATACCCGTCTGGTGTTAAAGAATATTTCAGAAATAAAAAGTTGGTTGTGGTTACCTAAAAATAACCTATCGCAGAAATATATGTTACCATAGAACACACTCCACACTACTCGAAAGTAGGTACGATACTCAGTATTCTATGTTCAGCTACCGACTGTTAAACCAACACACATCGAATTAACACCGTCAACTAACCGATTCTTTATTAGGCACAAAGACCCGAAACACAGTGTGGACGGCACAAGGACTGACAGAACAATACAAGTGAGGACAAAAACATGAAACTGATGAAAGGTAAAATTATATAAAATTAAGGTGAAATGGCCACTCGAACTTCACTCTCGGGCGGTTACATTTATCTGAAACCTTCTCTGACAGTTCACTCAGTTTGTATCTATTGTAATCGGTTAGTCCACTTCTAGTCATGTAGGAGTGTTCAAGATTCTCTCAGTTTCGAATAAATTCATAGACAATCCAATTCAAAATGCCGGTGTCGCGGGAATCCCTGGTTGTTGTAATGATGCTCAGATGATTTAGGATTCTATTTAGGTGTTTAAACAAGGAAAGAAATGAATTTTACATTTTCTGACTGAAAAAGGCATGCGCATCACTTCTCCATGGACCTATAGGTAAGAGGGCACTTTTGCGTTCCAAGCCGTTTGTTAGTCTTTGAGATGGTACTTCAGACGCCCACTCTCAAATTTGACCCTGTAGTTATGCAATTTCACATTAAGGAATTCACAATCAACAGGAAGACATGAAAAAAAGTAGGGACTCATTGAAGTGATTTCATTTTCAACTTCTGATTTTGCATGTGTTGACATCTTTGCAGCTGGTCAGTTCTTTCAATAGAAAGTGATTCTTGTCGCTTTAAAAATGGTATAATCAGGTGGCTACACCAAGGGGTCTCTTGGTTTTCAAAAAATAATTTTTTGCCTGGATTTCTTTTCATCATTGTCCAGTGAGAGAGAGTGTGTATGTGTTTTTTGTGTGTGTTTCCGTATGTGTGCGTGTGTGTGGGTGGTGGTGGTTGTGTATCTGAAAGTCGTGTCAATGGAAAAGAGAAGCAAAGAAAGAAGAAAGAGAACATATATACATATATATATGTATATATATTCATATATATATATGCGTATATATATGTATATATTTACATATATACATATATATATATGCATATATATACATATATATGTATATATATACATATATGTGTGTATGTATACTTATATGTGCACACACATCCATACACATATTATATATATATACACGCTCAATGAGTGGCTTTGTGGTAAGAAGCTTGCTTCCCAACTACGTGCTTCCGGGTTCAGTCCCATGCGTAGCACCTTGGGTAAATGTCTCCTCCCATAGCCTTTGAATTAGAATGAAGAATACATTATTCGCATTCGTATTTTCGTCTGGTAATTGTAAAAGATTTTACCCCGTTAGATTCATACTTCTTTTTTCTCAGTACGTGCGGGTAAACCTCTTTATTAATAATTTGACTCCAATAGCCTGAACATCTGGTTCAAATTATGCATATGACTGCAAGTGTGTTTGTTTATTGGTATCGTATGGGTATTAAACATGCTGTTCCACTTATTTTAATTCAAATCGATATTATTGATCTTTTTCTTTTGACATAAGACAAGTGCCACTATTGATATTGACATTATTTTTTTCTGCCAGGATTTTTATTATGAATATAATTTTTTCGTATCATTATTACTATTTCAATTACTGCTATCATTATTATCATTGGCATACTTATTAATTTTTATTCGTATTAATTAAGTTGATGATATTATTGCCATTGAGCTATCTATCTATCTGTCTATGTCTCTACCTGTCTATCTATTGATATGTATATATATATATATATATATATATATATATATATATATATATATATATGTAGGTCCCGGGTTGAGTCGGGGTTAACCACAGTAAATAAGGTACTCAATACATGGCAGAGTAAATTAATTTATTTTATAGAAGGAGCTTCTACAGGACTAGAACTGTTTCATTCAAATGAAACAGTTCTAGTCCTGTAGAAGCTCCTTCTATAATATATATATATATATATATTATATATATATATATATATATATATATATACATATATATATATATATATATATATATATATATATATATATATATATATATATATATATATATATATAGTGATATCTCTATATCTATAAACGGCAAAAGATATGTGTGTCCTTTATATAAATCCAGTTTTTCACGTAAAAGGCTCGTATTTTCTATGGGCTTCCAAAACTGTCTGAGGTAGGTCGTGAAGATCTTTTCATTTCACCAGTCACCCCAGAAAGCCATTAAAAAAATTGATAAACTGACCCCTTATTCCCATAAGATATTTTGCGGCCAAATTCGAGGTTTTCGATTTCTTCTGCCTCTTTTCTTTGCCCGACTAATGAAATGTGCATAGTCCCGCTAATTTCCCATGATTATGCCGTTCAAGGTGTGAACACCGAAGTCCAATGAATATTAATTACTCTCATAAAAATCTCCAACTAGCTCATAAATAACAAAACTGACCCGGGTTGAAATGTGATGAACTTAGCTCTTGATTTAGTGAGAAATTCTTACTGCGACACGGCAACGAACAACAAGCACTATCACTAGAATACAGCATCTCGTCTCGACATGTTCTGTGCTGACACCAAAAGAATGTAAAAATTGTCACGATAGGTTAGGACAGTATTTACACTGGAAAATATGTAAACACTACAAATTTGAACACCTACGTACTGGTGCGAACATCATCCGGAGCCAGTCGTTGAAGGTAAAAGTGTCACTATCCTCTGGGATTTTCCAGTCAACACTGACAGATCCATCCAAGCTAATGGACCAAACGTAATTATTAAAGAACACCTACTATTTCCTGTAAGTATTTTAGATTTCCCTTAAAATTAGTTACGAAACTTACATATCTACAGTTTTCGAACACACAAACTATCAACTTTAAAACTTTAATATCTACTACTTCTGTGAATACCTATCCTTTCCTTCTGCCTGAGTATTCGAAAATGTGAAGATCATTTTAGTTATAAGAACACTACAGTCTTCTTTGTTCGGATGCACAAACGATCATCTTAATAAATTTTAGAACATTAATATCTACAATTTTCTGTGGAACTTTTACCCTCATTTTCTGTCCTTTCCTTTCTCCCTATGTATTCGAAAATGTAAACATCCTTTTTATTCCAAAAACACTACAGTCGTCTCCGATCGGACATACATCTCTAGAAAATTTAAAACTTCAATATCTACAATTTTTTGTCTTTTTCTCCTTAACTACCGGAATATGTAAACATACCTTTTATTACAACAACGCAATGAATTGTACGAAAAAAATTAAGTAAGCACCTGCCACCATACACAAATTGCACAATTACAAAACCTGTAAACCACAGCAAAACTTAGGAAAAGAAAAGAAAAATTTAAAGAGTTAATCAGAAATTCAAAAATTCAACGATGTGAACATCAGTATATAATTTTTTCTATATGTAATTAAAACGGAAGTCAATTGGTTTTTTTCAAGGGCAAGGTCAGCGTTCTCATTGATCGCTAGTAGTAATAACTATATTTGACCGCTGAATACAAGAGTGTGAGGCCTCTTTTGTCTCCTTATCCCACAGGAATGCCCATTGCTGACCTCCTCACCATCTACGGAATGTATTTACAGACCTGTAGAATTTGGTCTCTTCACCAGGCTGTTTCTCTTCCGCCTACGATCTCCTTCAAACCTCACATATTTATGATTATCTCAAGTACAAGACAAAATTTGAAACTAAACAACATTTAATAATAGCTCTTAAAAATAAATGGAAAAAATAATAATAACAATAACAACAATAACAACAACAATAATAATAATAATAATAATACTAATAATAATATTATACACAAAACTCATGTCGGATCAGAGGAAATATTTAAAATGACAAATAGTAAAAAAAATGAAAATACTATCAGTGATGATGATCATAACAACGAAAGGAAGCGGTTGGAATCTCCCCATGTCCTGATTTATGATACATCTCGTGATGGTGTCACAATAAAAACACTGGTAATTGCGTAACCTGATAATCGCTACCTCATATGAGGGACAATAAAAAAACAAAATATTGTGAATAACGGTTGTAATGAAACTGAAAACCTTGATTGTGACAGTGTTGCACCTGGCAGGCTTAGAGATAATTGTCCGAATCCAGCCTGTCGTTATCCAGCAAGAAACCAGCACACACGGCTTAGATGGATCAAACAAGTCAATACTGTGTACATGGAGTGTTATTACCTGACCAACCTGTAGAACGAAAATGGCGTTCATTTTAGGGGATACCGACAATGTATGTATGATCAATGGAGAAAAACAGGATTGTTTCATCTCACGGGACAGACATTATGTGATCGAGCTAGGGCAATAAAAAAACCGTTGGTTCACAGAATTAGAGTGAGAGGCTATCAAAACACGGGTATTGTAAAACAGCAGCAGAGGAAACGATGAAAATACAGTTCCTACTGATAAAAGTAATCTCATAGCAGGAGACAGAGATTGAGATCTCTAATAAACCACAGTAAAGAACAGTGATAGCTTGCTCGATGAGAGACATATAGATGATCTGGAAAAAAGACAATAAAACTAATGGTGACATGACAGATGGGGAAAAGGCAATCTACGACAGAATAAAGGCAAGGCTACAGGAGAACGATATCGACATTATTTGCATTCTTAAAAAGGTTGATCAGTGGAAATCGAAACAAGAAACGAAATGTGAGTGAAATTCTGAAGTACATCAGAACAAAGAACATCACATAAACAAATAATTTGATCAAGGCAGCAAGTATTATGGTAGCATAAAATGTGGGTGTTGATGTGAAGAAAAAGAAATACAATGGGAGTGACAAAAGAAAAGATCCTCGGTTGGGGAGAAAAATACAGATGAGTTCAGATGTGCTCTCGAAAGACATTTCTGTGTTAGACCGAACAGAAAAGGGGGGCTTAAAAGCGAACAAAAATACAGGGCCCTGAACAGACTATGATACTGAAAAATAAAAGGGGCCTGAAAGTGGTAATGGAGAAAGTAAAACAGCGCCTCGTTGCAAAGAAAGCAATGATGGTAAGATATGACCAAAGAATGAAATGTTACTAGCAGAATGGCTTATTCAGTGAAGATCAGAAGAGGTTCTACAAAGAAATAAATGGAGAGTGTAAAGATGAAAAGTTGATGCCAGATAACACTGAAACTCAAAGGTTTTTGCGTGACATCTGGAGCAAAGACAAGGAGCACAAGAAGGATGCTGAATGGTTGCAAGAAGTGAAGCAAACAGAAGTCTGTTCGAAAATGGGAGAACTAATCAATTCAGTTAGGGTAGTGAAATAAATCAGAAAAAATGGGCAACTGGAAGGCCCCGAGGCTAAGTAGAATTCAAGGCTACTGGAGCAAAAGATTTCGTAAATTTCATGCACGAATAGCTGCACAACTCAACACCTTGTTAAATGCCGACCAAGTAACAACAGAGTGGTTGACAACAAGTACGACAGTGCTGTGCTTGAAAAACATCGAAAAAGGTAATACGGTAGACAATTACAGGGTGATATCCTCCTTGCCACTTATGTGGAAATTATTGACTGGAATAGTCGCAGAGTCAATGCACGGACATCTGGAAAAAATGCGGTCCTGCCACCTGAGTAGGAGGGTTGCAAGCATAACTGCAAAGGTACCAAGGATCAACTCTTGGTAGGCAAAACTGAACTTGGAGAATGCAAGAGAAGGTAAACTAACTTAGTCATGACATGGATAGATTATCGTTAGGCATACGATATGATCCCACATTCTTGGATTATGGAATGTATGAACCTATTGGTATTGCATCGAATGTTGAGAGATTGCTAGAAAAAAGTATGATGAAGTAGAGGACGGAAATGGCAGCATATGGAAGAAGTTTAGGGACAACAGAAATCAGGAGCTGCATCTTCCAAGGGTACTGCCTGTCTCCACTGATCTTTTTACTGTGCCTGATACCACTAACACTGATTCTGCGGATAGTAAAGGTTGGGTATGTTTCAAGAGCCGCCAGCAAAAAGTCATCCACTTGTTATTCATGGATGACCTCAAACTTAATGGTAGAGATGAATCCCAAGTCAGTTCTCACGTTGATACGGTGTATACTTTCAGTGTTGATATCAGAATGGAGTTTGGACTGAAAAATTGGGATGTATTAGTCTTGAAGAGAGGCAAAATCAAATGTATGGACGGGATAACGATACCATCGGGTGAGGTTATGACGCATAAGGAAGATACGGCCTATAAGTACTTGGGGATAAGAAAAATTGAAGGTGGAGTACTTGCGCGGACTGAGATTGATCCGTAAGACGAAATTAAACGGACAGAATAAGATTGAAGCTATAAATACCTGGGCGTAGGTATGTGTATTTACTACAGAAAGAAAGTTCAACAGTGCTGGTTTGTACTCGAATATTCGTTCCCTGTATGCTTCAGAATAGCTTTAAATTGGAAATAGAATAAACCGTCCCCACCACCCACAATAATTATTATATAAAAATATAAAATAAATCAGCCATAAATCAATAAAAATAAACACATTCACTTTGCCGTGTCAGCAAGCAGAGTTAAGCATGTGAAAAGCGTTAATGATGTAGCACAAAAATGGCGGTTGGAAATATATTTTTGTTTAAATAAAGTCAATTCAAGGAACTCGCAAAATTTCTGAAAATTACATTGATATTTTCCACACGTCAATCTTTCCTTCATTTATTTTCTATTTTCATCATTATTTCTTCTTTCTATTTACTTATTTCATAAAATCTCATCTTAACCAATTCTGCCGCAGGATAATCTAGCATATTTCATTGTAAATTCTAACCGATAGCATTTAGCACGTCGAAAAACATTTGTCGCCAAAGAAAAATTTTAAACATGTAATATAAAAAAGCAAGGAAGTTGATAATTCAACCTTTTGTGTTATTTCTTTTCTTTTTTCCCCATTATTGTTAAATCCCAGGCAAATAGTCACATGGATACGTGATATGATGAATGATGACTTTTAACGACGAACGAAAGTGCAATTTACGTAAATTTATAGCTAAAATATTTGTTTCATGAAACATTTTGTAAAAGGTATTTGAAGCAATAAGGAAAAATAAAGAAAACGTGAGTGATTAAGGAAATTCATCTGGTTGGCATGAATATTTTGATGTAAAATGCACACAAACATGTGGCTATACACACAGATTCGCACATGACACACTTACACATACATACATACATGCATACATACATGCATATATACATACGTACATATATATTTGTGTGTATATATATATATATATATATATATATATATACTCTTTTACTCTTTTATTCTTTTACTTGCTTCAGTCATGTGGCAGTGGCCATGCTGGAGCACCGCCTTCTTTGTAAGCCTAGCACTTATTCTATCGGTCTCTTTTAACGAACCGCAATGTTACGGGGAACTAAACACACCACCATCGGTGTCGGGGGACAAACACAGACGCACAAGCACACATATAAATATACTCACATACGACGAGCTTCTTTCAGTTTCCGTCTACCAAATCCACTCACAAGGCTACAGTAAAAAGACACTTGCCCAAGGTACCACGCAGTGGGACTGAATCTGGAACCATGTACTTGATAAGCAAGCTACTTATCACACAGCCACTCCTACGCCTATAGGCACTCCAACGCCTATATACATATTTCGCACGAGTATGTCATCGACTAGAGGAAGTTGACGTGTCAGAAAACGCGTTAAGTGACGCCAAAGGGTATTTAATAAAGAATGGCAAAATAGTATTTCTAAACACACCAGAAGCAGTGTTTACTTGTCTGGTCGCCTTAACGAAAGAGGTTGTGTGGTGGGGCCGATTGGAAAAGGCTGAAGACAGATACTTTCCTCTTTAGACAAGCACTAGCCAAATTTTTTCAAGCTTCCTTTCATTATAACGTTATACAGAAATATAACAATATATAGGAATCCCTGCCATGCCAGGGATTCCTATATATTGCTAATGTAGATGTTACACGAACCAAAGTACTCGACATTAGAAAGGAGTGAATGCCTGACTAAATTACAGGTGCCGGGAGCCCAATCTTGGTCTTAGTCTTTTCTCGACCAACTTGTTGGGATTTATCATTAGTCCTTTCATTGCTTAGTATTCCCTGAAAATGGAATCGATAGCAGGAGCTTTTTTGGTGTCTGACACTATTACGGTGACATCTGCATAATAATAATAATAATAATAATAATAATAATAATAATAATAATAATAATAATGTGCCACAAGATCAAAATATCTCAGGAAAAGAATACGAAAAGCTTTCTCACTATAAAGATCTGAAAATTGAAATCACAAAAATGTGGAAGCTTAGTACTACGATGATACCAGTGGTAATTGTTGTGTTGGGAACGATAAAGAAGGGAGCTGAGAAGTATATTAAGGAACTCCCTGGTAATGCCAATCTCCGTGAGCTACGAAAGTTAACCTTGATAGGTACAGCCCATACACTACAAAAAGCACTCTCCATCTAAAATGGAATAAATGTGGTAATAATTCTAGCAGGCATGCCAAAACAAAAGTGCCCTTGCTACTCTTGGCCTCCAGAGAATGCCCGGTACTAAGGCAACTGAAATAAAAATAGGATCTTTTCGCTTTGAACGGCAGTTTTTTCTAGCAGTGTCATGAAATTGTCACCCATAATTATGACCCTAGTATTGATCTATTGCATTTCAATCTGTTTTAGGGTTAGGTTTAGGGGTGGGGTGAAGGGTATCTTTTTTTCTTCACAAATGTAAATAAACCCAATCTGTTTCTTAAACGAGGGACATATTCATACGGCACAGAATGTTTTTTTTACCTCAATAGACGTTATTGATTGGTTGAAATTGCAGAAATTGAAGAAAAAAAACAACAAATATCTTACAAACTATAGAATTTTCTCAAGAAAGCCAAGCGAAAAAGATGTTTTATAAACACATTCTACCAGTATACGAAGTTAAAAATTTTTAGTTACCTACAAATTATGTTAAAAACTGCCGTTCAAACTGAAAAGGTCCTAAAGTTATAATGAAAGGAAGCTTGAAAAAATTTGGCTAATGCTTGTCTAAAGAGGAAAGTATCTGTCTTCAGCCTTTTCCAGCTTGGCCCACCACACAACCTCTTTCGTTAAGGCGAACAGACAAGTAACACTGCTTCTGGTGTGTTTAGAAATACCATTTTGCCATTTTCTATTAAATTCGCTTTGGCGTCACCTAAAGCGTTTTCTGACACGTCAAATTCCTCCAGTCGATGGCATACTCGTGCGAAACCGATCCCAATTTGTTTCGAGATAATATTGGCCGCTGATTCCTTTGTATTGCTGTGTTGGTGGTGGTGATGGTAGTGGTAGAGGTGGTGGTAGTGGTGGTGGTAGTGGTGGTGGTTTTGGTGATTGTGTTAGTGTTGAGTGCGTGGTGGTCGTAGTGCTCGTGTCATTTAAAATTTTATTCTGCTTGTCAATGATGCTGCTTCTGTTTCTACTGCTATGGTTGTCGTTGTTGTTGTTGTGTGTGATCTGTCTCTCACCATATCAATTAGAGGTGGGAAAATAAAGTCATAATGGCTGTTCCAACGGCTATCACTTACCTCGATTTAGGAAGCCATGTAATCTTTTATTTATTTATTTTTTTTTTTAAATATTAAATTTTAAATTTTGGATCTCAAAAGTTTTCGCCCCACCACCTCACATTAAGCAAAGCGAGCTGGTTGATATAGTAAAGAATCCAACAAAAATTCGAATACCAAATAATAAGTTTTCAAAGAAAACTTACGAGCCACGACAAAGCATCCTCTTTCCAAACAAGTGATAATAATAATAATAATAATAATAATAATAATAATAATAATAATAATAATAATACGGAAGAGAAGACAAGAAGAAAACGTATAAACTGGAGAAAAGTATAATTAATAATGTTATCTAAGAGAATGATATAATGATCTGATATAATCTTCCGTTCTAAGTACTTTTGCATTGTAGCAGGAACTCTCTTGACAGTAGCTATTCCATCCATTTACTACGCTTCACCAGAAAAGTTACATATCAGTAGAGGTCAACTTGTTCATTAATGCGATACTATCGTGTTTGGAACATTAAAATGTGAACACAGAATAATTGTAGTGCAAATGTCACGGAATAAGCTTAAGCAAACTATCGTAACTGAATATGTTCGCTATGTATGCGAACAGGATATTTCTCTAAGGAGTCAGCCATAATGCCTCAACGTGGTTACTCCATCTGCTAGAAACAGCAACCAAACTTTCTTCAAACCAATCGTTATAATCATTGTATAGGAATATCCTTTGCCATGAGAGAAACAATTTATCATGGCTGAGAAAACTTTTATCGTAGATCTGACTGGACAGTCAGGGCTAAGCAACGAGAAGGTTCGATTCAAATTATCAACGATGCTTACAACTTCAGTTATATAAGACAAAAGGCGGTGAGCTGGCAGAAACGTAAGCGCGCCGGGCGAAATGCTTAGCGGCATTTCGCCTGCCATTACGTTCTGAGTTCAAATTCCGCCGAGGTCGACTTTGCCTTTCATCCTTTCGGGGTCGATAAATAAAGTACCAGTTACGCACTGGGGTCGATGTAATCGACTTAATCCCTTTGTCTATCCTTGTTAGTCCCCTCTATGTTTAGCCCCTTGTGGGCAATAACGAAATATATAGAAGTAAGACAAATAACAGCAATCAAGTACAGTATTTTAATCTTACTCTTTCTTTTCATAAACAAGAATGAAAATAACACAGTAAGCAGAAATTAGGTGATTCAGTATACGATATGTTACATGAAATGCATCTTTCCTTTCTCTTTCCCAATATGCATAATAACGACAATAGCAATACAGATAGCAGCGATAAAAAGGATTTCCAATTTAGGGAGAAGGCCAAAAATTTAAGAGTGTAGAAACAATAGATTGTATGGTTTCCAGTACATGAGGTGTTTTATTTTATCGACCTTGGTAAGATAAATGACGAAGTTGACCAAAGTGAGATTCGAAACCAGCACATAGAGAGCCGGACGAAATACTGCCGTCTTTGATCGCTCTGAACTATTTCTCTTTGTTTATAAGTTATATGTACAAGTATCTGTCAGCTGAATTCCGCTTGCAAAATATTAGGCAAGTTGAAGTTATAAAAAATCCGTCTTATTCAATGTAGCACGTAGTGCTACACTGGAAGCCATCTACTCGCAATACCAGAGGGCGCACACTCTTCTACCCTGATGTAATCTCCGGGGATACAGGCATCCAGCAACAGGACCTCCGTAATGCTATGATGGACCGTGAGGTCTGGCGTAACATAGTAAATTCCATTGTCTCGACCACGGTCGAACAATGATGATGATGAGCAAGTAGTGAAATCGAACCCGGAACCTCGAATTTGAGAAAGACTTCTTAACCACATAGACATGACTTATGCTCAGCACATTTACATAAAAGAGTTTGAAATAAATACGTAAATATGTATATTCGTATTCTTGCTGCAATTGGTTAACCTCAGGTCATCTGTGACAATATGAGAGAGACAATCTGGTATTTTTAAGTTGAGTGTACCCCAGGTCAATTCATTACAGTTCAGTAATTATATTGTCCAAACGCGAGATAAAGCTAATCTTTTTTACTCTCGACTTATTTTCGGAATTCATTCAGATTATATAGTTGTTAGTAGTGATACTTCCATGCTGGAGATATTTCATAGCGATTAATCCATTTCAGGTGAAAAACAGAATACAGCATAAAACAAAAATTTCTGAAGGTGTCGGCTGCTACACAAATACACGTTCTCTTACATTGTAAAAGCGCCATTTCTTGATGTGTGATTGTTTGCTTATATTGAATATTTCGCGTATCAAAATAAATTATTTTAAACCATATTACATAATCGTTGTAGCTTTCCGATTTATTTCGTTCTGAATCATAATCGGATAACATATTGTCTCATAAGTCATCTGTTATGCTAAGAATTGATTACATGCTTCGCCGCCAAACATGACAGACAGAATTGTTTTCTCAATATTTATTCGTTACATATCTAAATTGTTAAGAGCGGATGTTCCTCTTTTTATCAATAGCATGTCTAGAGCTGTCACTATATTTTAAGTTGTTTCCTCTTTGATAGACTTTCTACATATCTATATTTATTAATATGCCGGCTTATAATTTGTGTCACAAATCAGGAAAAAAATTCGCTGATACGCACTCTTGCCTAAATATATATGTTTATATATATATATAAGAATCATATATATATATATATATATATATATCTTCTTCTTGCAGTTGTTGCTTAGTCAACCAAGTCAAGTGTGACACGATGAAGTAACCAGTCTTGCACCTTAACATAAAATCAGTAAAACCAACAAAAGCAAAAATGATCACATCTGCAACAACAGCTGTAGAAGCGAAATAGCAACAGCAACAACAAAACTTGAATTAACAACTACAGAGGCAGTAGCCAAAATAGCAACAAAACAGTAGCAGCAATAGCAACAGGCAATCCGAAAACAAGTCTCCGATACCAAACACATCTGAAGGGGAAAACCGTTCAATGATATTCTCCCGCCCAGCACTGACACCACAAACATGAATGCAAGTAAAGTGATCGACTCATCTCCTCCCTCAAAAACTGCAGATCTGCCAGAGCAAAGATATTTGCCAGCGGCAAAAGCCAGGTGACAATATATATCGAAATAATTCACGATGTTTTTAGCTTCTAATTCGATTTTCTGTGTTAATCCTCAAACTTTATGCATGTCTTTGCAATTATATCCCCCTCATCCATCCTGATGGTGGTGCTGGCGGAAAATAAGTGTATACTCATCTTTCGCCCCCTCCGACTCCTCCTCGTCCCCTTCCACTTCTTCTTCTTCTACTTCTTCTTCTTCTTCTTCTTCTTCTTCTTCTTCTTCTTCTTCTTCTTCTTCTTCTTCTTCTTCTTCTTCTTTTTCTTCTTCTTTTTCTTCTTCTTCTTTTCTTCTTCTTCCTCTTCCTGCTACTACTACTTTTGCTGCTGCACTACTACTACTCCTGCTGGCGCTACTGTTGCTACTACTCCTACTACTACTACTACTACTACTAATCCAACTACTCCTACTCCTACTACTACTACTTCTGCTGCTACTACTACTACTACTACAAATACTACTACTGCTGCTACCACTACTACTATTACTACTACTACTACTACTACTACTACTACTACTACTGCTGCTACTACTGCTGCTGCTGCTGCTACTACTACTGCTGCTATTACTACTACTGCTGCTGCTGCTAGTACTACTACTATTACTACTAGTTGATTGATTGACATGAATATCCATCAGACTCAAATGCATGTTCAGATCTGTAGCTGCACAAGCGAGAATGCAAATAATAATACTATGTCATACCAGGTCACAGTTGACTTGGTATGAGAAATAGCTAAACCGGTCTTTTCAAGGAAAATAGTGATTTGATGCTGATGAGAATGTGATGTATTAAAGTGCAATTTGTAAGACAGATACTGAAGTTGATAATTTAACGACAAGAGTTCTATGAGAATCGTTGAAGACCAAACATCAAACTGAGAAATTGGAGTAATATCCACAAGATGTGCAACTCAAAGCAAAGCGGTACACTAATAGGCAAGGTATACGCGGTTATAAAATACATCTTGAATGAACATGAAGTAAATCTCACCTCACTGAATAATCTAATTTATGCTGTAGTTTTAATAACTATTGCTCTGTACCGTATTCCAATAAAGAGAAAGACTAAATACGCAAACAGCCGACTAGCATCAGAGAAATCTTAAACTAAAATGAAAGTAATGAGATCTGAGAATGAAATAATCGAGTACATCAAGAGAAATGAACGGTTAAAAGTACCAAAAGCTAACAAGTTGAAAAGAAAATAATGCATTAAAATAATTATTGAAATCGATCAAGTGATCGACAAATCAACTAAATGATCCAAGGTAAAGAAGTATATATAAGGCGGCTCGAGAAATGATCAAACATCTTTAACGATATTTCGAAAATATTTATTTCTATGAAAAATTACAAAAGCCAGTATAACTATTAAGACTACACCTGAGAAATTACAAAAGTATGGAAATCAATGTGGTCGAATCCAAGAAGATCAGTCGTGATTCATTTTGGATTCATCGGTAATTCAGAGACAGTGGGCATATTAAGGGGCAAATATAGAAAGCTATCTCGGTTAAAGATCTCAGGAGTGCACTACGATGCTCAAGCAAATGGAAATCACATGGAAAAGATAGAATCTTCAGCTTCTGGCTTAATGCTCTCCTTGAATCCCACGAGAGACTGACCCATACAATTATACATGACCTGGAAAAATGTTTATCTCTGGTTGGTGAAATCTTTAATGAAATCTTAATTGTCAATATTAGGTCTCTAATGCTACTGCTCTTCGTCTAAGAGAAATCGAGATTTCCTGCCTTCTGCTGCCAGTCATGGGGCTCAAAATCAATGAGGATTTTGAACAATCTTGATATGCAAACACTTGTTATAAAGTATAGCCTCTATACTTGACAGTTTCCTCCTTATGTAGCTAGCCATTGCCTTCAGTATTTCCGTGCTATTATCGGCTTTTCACAGTACGCACTTTTATTTCGGAGAAACCTACAAGTCATCGAGATAGGCACTGAGCTCCATCCTTCGATACGGCTCACCACTGGCCTTGAACAATCGAACAAGGCGCTGTTGAAAACCAGCGTACGTCTCTTTGGGTTCAAGTGACATATTCTTATGAAGATAGTCAATGATCGAATTGTGGTTTTGTTGCCATGTTGATATCTGCCACCCAGACCCGTTGGACGGCTTTCGTTTCCTCCTGTCTTTGAACATGCGTTTGAACTCTGAAAAAGTAGCTTTCATACTTCACACCGAAAAGTTGGTCTAGAACTAATCTCGCCGCAAGCATGTTGTTTGCAATGCGTTTCCTAAACAGGTATCCTAAGTTTTAAGTACGTTTCCCTCTCGTCTAGGTTTTATAATCGCTACTTCTTCACTAAACCTTATCGACCCTACTCTAATCGCTTATTTAAGAGGGAAAGACTATTTGCTGTTAAATCTTTCCCCCGTCCACACCCACGTAAATCATACACTAACCCGGACCCTGTAACTTGTGCTCTAAGAACGCGGATTTCAGTTTCAGTAACGTAGTCACTGCCATCTAAATGTTTCTAGATTGACAGACCAAGTCACAAATTTGTGATTCGTATAGCTGACTACTTTGAATTGTGATGTACCTACTGAACCGTATGCATTGGTTTACAGAATATTTTATCTAGATACGATTACGGTGAGCCGATACGGTTTGTTCAAGTTCACACTGACACATTCAAAATATTCTGTCCGTACCTAACACTTTTACTTTCATTGAATATTATTTCTTAGTAGACTTCATTTTCTAGTGCTGGCTTACCTTGATATTGATGAGATGACTATCTACGAGTTTTCTTGGTGTAGGTATATATTAAGTACTCGTGTTGGTTATGAGTAGAGTAAAATTAATAATTTGTGGGTCGCGTATAGCGAAGGTGTAACAATAATAATTCGGAAGAATGAAAAAACTGAATTGTGAAACTATGTTAACGTGCGAGATAAGTTGAATTGTTAAACCAAAACAATTGAAAACTATAGAATTATTTCTTTGACATATGTATAACAATGGCCCGGAGATAGCCGCAATCAATCCTGCGACTACACAGAGACACCCGCCAACACACACATGTATGTATGTGTGCGTATGTGTATGCATATGAATGTGTGAGTGGTGCATGTATATATATAATTATATACTTTGTATTAATGCTTACCGAAATGGTTTATTACATGCTAGCTACTTGATAAAATCCTATATAGATTTTATCCTTGATTGTGATGATATATATATATATATATATATATATATGAGAAATGGAAAATGTAGGCAAACGCACAAGATGTTATTTAAATCATTTATATCGCCGACATCGATGTTTCGATGGGCATATTAAAATTAATACGGGAGGAAAATTAATGTGGAATAATATACCAATCTCATCGGAGATGAGATTATAAATAACATTCTTCATTAATAAAACATTTTTATAGATGTAAGAAATTATAGTATATAATATATAATATATATGAAAAACAAAAGGTGAACAGAGAACGCTAGTAATTTTAGAATTTGACGTTATAGAAGAGAGAATAAGAGAGGGAAGAAAGAAAGAAAATCAAAGAGTTAATGAATGAATATGCAAATAGTATGTGAATGACAAATGGATAGAAATGATAAAGGAAAGCATGGGATGGTTGGAGTGAAAAGTGTAAGTTACAGATATTATTAGACAAAGGGGGCAAATATTATTTGAAATAGTTGAAAGTGCGTTTTTCCCAATGTAAACACCTGAAAACACGTTCTTTATAGGTGTTGACAAGTGTGTGCTTGGAAAAAAAAATAGTTGTTTGTCCGTACAAAGAGGGCAAAAAATTTTGCTCTATCATAAGGGAACGATCTTGACAAAATTTCCAGTCTAAAGAAAATTTGTTTACTACAATCTTTGAGATGCCAAATTAGTTTACTTGGACCTGTAATATTATTTTTATTAATATATTTAAATCATATATTAAAATCATTACATTAATATATTTAAGCTGGCTACGCGTTTTTTAAAAATTCAGTGGAGGAAAGTCCAACATAGAAAAATTCTTTAGTCCCTGAAGTAACTTTCCATTGGTAAATAACAGCATTCCTACTACTTTTGTAATTCGGTCTAGAGGTCGTTCTACGTAAGTGAGCCGAGGAACTTCTGCGATTGGCTCTAGGTCTCGAGAACGGTGTTAAAACTGTGACCTTTGAGTTGTCTTTTCATCTTGGGGAAGAGGTGGAAGTTCGCAGGCACTAACTCTGACGAATACACAGGATGCGGAAGCCATACCATGTTCTCGTCGAGAAACTCACGAGTGAGTTTTGGAAATCAAGAATTATAAATTCATATACAGGTGATAATTGTATTTCTCTTAATAGTTCTGGATCAAATTGTAAAAATTACATATGAATGTATTTATGTATGTGTGTCACTGTACATATATTTATATATGTGTGCTTAAGTGTGTATATATGTGAGTTTAGTGCACAAATGTCTATTTGAGTCCAGGTTAATCGAAGTACGTGTTAACGTATCTCAACTACATTAAAACGCCATGTTGCGGTTCGATTACTAGAAACTGATAAGATATTTTGCGCGTCTAAAGTAAGTCTTCATGATCGTTCTACAATACTTAAAGGTGTTGACCCAGCGTAGACATAGTCCAGTAACGGAAACCAATAAAATATATGAACAAGAGGAAGATTAATTTGATAATAACGTGAAAGTTGTGATGATTTATTTCTTCGAACGTTAATACACTTCGATACAACATATCTGCGAACAATAGAAAAATATATATTTAAATCCTTCTTATTAGTTTTATCGTTGATTTATGTTTATATAGATTTATGTTTGCGCAGAAAAATGAAATTATCAACTTAGCTAGAAATTAAGTCAGTAAACCATGACATGATAAATACACATATCTTATACAACAAATTCAGGGATAAATATTTCCGTTGTATGCATATATATATATGTGTGTGTGTGTGTGTATTTATGTATGTATCTATATATATGTGTATATATATATATATATATATATTATATATATATATATATATATATATGTACATACATATATGTATAATATGTATATAAATATATACGTATATATATGTTTTTAATATACATATATATATGTAAATATGCACACAGACAGACACACACACACATATATGTATATATATATATATATATATAATATATATATATGTATATATATATTTATATACATACACACACACGTATACATATATATATTTATATACATACGCACATACATATATATTTATATACATACACACATACATATATATATATGTATATATATGTATATATTATATATATATATATATATATAATATATATATATATATATATATGTATATATATATATGTATGTATATATATATGTATGTATGTATGTGTGTACGTACGTAAATACACAGTGCTACATATTCGTGCATTGTTAAGCATTGTTCATCAACGTTTACCCCTCCTCAAATAGTGTAGTTTATATTAATAGTTCTCTTGATCGCCACATTAAATTTGTTAGCACTTACTCCATTTCATATACTCGTTGGGTAATACGATTTTCTCAAGTTCGTTGATTTCTTCAGAAGTAGGTTACATAATGTGAACTACTTGCCTTGGAGAACAGAACAGACTTCGCAGACTCGGTTCGCCGGATTGTTTTGCTTATTCTATGTAAATGGATTCGCACTCACAGCTATTTATATAAAAGAAAGCTGGTCACAGTATTGAGATAACATCAGATGCCCGAATTTATGAATATACTTCAACAGTAAAATGCACCATACCACCCAGTTATAACTAATATGGATATATGTTCGTGTAGAATTTCATATTTTATTAAATGTTCATATCAAGCCAAGAGTAACGATCAGCACATTTAATGCACCAGCTATTAACTTGTAGATATTAATTGAAGCTATCAGATATGATATCATGCAGTCGATTGACTTTCTAGAAAAAATAGCCAACTTTCCTTCAAAACACAAATTTCCAAATTATATTGTACCGCGTAGTCTTGATATACAAAGATATACAATGGTACTCTTTTACGCTTTTACTTATTTCAGTCATTTGACTGCGGCCATGCTGGAGCACCGTCTTTAGTCGAGCAAATCGACCCCTGGACTTATTCGTTCTAAGCCTAGTACTTATTCTATCGGTTGTCAAGCGATGTTGGGGGGACAAATACAGACACACAGCCACACACACACATATATATACATATACACATATGCGATGGGCTTCTTTCAGTTTCCATCTACCAAATCCACTTACAAGGTTTCGGTCGGCCCAAGGCTACAGTAGAAGACACTTGCCCAAGATGCCACGCAGTGGGAATGAATCCGGAACCATGTGGTTCGTAAGCAAGGTACTTACCACACAGCCAC
>NC_043000.1:137614991-137639991 GCF_006345805.1 Octopus sinensis
GAAGGTGATTTTAGCGGCGAGATAAATCCTTGCTGGCGATATAAACAAGAGTGCACCAAAAGCCAATACGGAAATTTCTCACATACTATCAACCGCATTTTAGTGTGTATTAATAGAATATACACGTTTAAGTGGGGATTAATTTAGTACTTTATATTTACCTGTCACATGGAGAATCACCATTGTTGGGAAGTGTTACTTAGTTCGTTTTTACGTTTCGCCCACCGTATTTGCTTTTGGAGCGTGAGGTAGATGGACATCGCTACCAGCGTTTGTGTTTATTACCCTGATATGGTTTCTTCTAGTATCTCTGTTAAAAATGTATCTACTTATCTACTTTTGGAATGCATTCATATCCAAATTTTGTTGAACGATAAATAATTTCTCGCTAACACTTTTACAAAACTGGGTTCTTACACTTGAGTGATCGGTGGCATGCAGTAACGTACATTTTGAGCCAGTGTTGGAATAGCTTTCAATCCCTGAGTTAGGCATTAAACTATGACTTGACACGCACATACACACAGACACACATATATGCATGTATGTATGTATGCATGTATGTATGTATGTATGTATGTATGTATGGCAGAAACGTTAGCATGCCGGGCGAAAGGCTTTGTGGTATTTCGTCTGCAGTTACGTTCTGAGTTCAAATTCCGCCGAGGTCGACTTTGCCTTTCATCCTTTCGGGGTCGATAAATTAAGTACCAGTTACGCACTGGGGTTGATGTAATCGACTTAATACCTATGTCTGTCCTTGTTTGTCCCCTCTATGTTTAGCCCCTTGTGGGTAATAAAGAAATATATGTATGTATGTATGTATCTATGTGTGTGTGTGTGTTTGTGTGTGTTTGTGTGTGCTTGTGTGAGTGAGTGAGGGAGTTCGTCGTTCTTTTAGCCTTTCTCACTAATTCATTTGTTGCGCTGGGTTTAACAGCAATGGATTGTCTTGAACTCTGTTGTTAGATGCTATATTGCAACCGTTACTTGGAGCGGTGGACCTGGAGACTGAAGCGAAAATTTCTCCACAGGACCACCATAAATTTATTTTCTCTTGTTCTGCAGGATGTTAGAATCCCATCAGTCCGCCGCCAGCACATTGCTGCCCGCGTAGTAATATATACACGGAGTGATGTATCGTTACTCATATTGATTTCCAGATCTATTACTGATGGTGACCCTGCTATTTCAGTCTTCTGCTGGTAAAGGAGCGCATGAAAGTTCCTATCTTTGAACTGGAAATCGTTTTCGAGCCATAATGATGATGATGGTGATGGTTATTATTATTATTATTATTATTATTATTATTATTATTATTATTACTATTATAACCCTGTTCACTTTGATGGTATGCGTTGCTCTCTCTCTCTCTCTCATTAATAATATTAATAATTAAAATGATGATGATAATGATACTGTTGATGAGAATGATAATAAAAATGGTTATTATAATTATATAAATACTTATACATATAGATAAATACGTACACACACAAACATGCACACACACATGCATACGCACAAATATACACTCGCGCACCCACAAATGTACTCATACAAATGCACATATTAAAATCTGTATAAGAAATTTTCCTTCGAATAAATAGTATTTTCCCTTTATCTTATCGGCTTATGTTGAAATTATTGCCATATATTTTACGTACTATTTCAAGCCATATGTTATTTCCTCATGCAACTTTTGTATGAAAATCGAAGAGAAAAAGAGGGGAAATTGTTTTTTTGAAAACGAGAAGGAAATTTAATGTGTTTTAGTCATGTTTCACATAGCGAAATGGGGGAGTTTGTTGGAGAAGAGGCGGCAGACTTTGCCATTCGAGTGAGTGGAACAGAGGAGACAAACGAGATACAGGAACACAGAGAATATTGATACACTTACAACTTATCATACATACAATAATATTCAGAAAGGGAAAGGGAGAACTAAAGACAGAGAAGTTGGGGAGAGAAGAGAGAAGCGAGAGAGAGAGAAAAAGGGAGAATTAATTGTAAAGTTTGAATCGCTAATATTTATTAACCTAAATAAGTTATGAATGGAATTTTTTCTATTTGTTGCTTTCTTTTCCAGCTCTGGTTGACCAATAAATTTATATCAACATAATGTGGTTATTCTTACTATAATGCCAGTAAATTCGACAACTATCAACCACATTATAACAATACAACAAAACAACAACAATGACCCCATCATTTGAAATCAGTTATCGTTATTATATCTTTCATTAATGTAATGTATTGAAGTAAGGTGAACGATAATTGTTATAACGAAAAGGAAACCCCTAAGGAGACACATTTGTTGTATCGATTCTGTATAAGTGATAATATCAAGATGTGGAAGCTAGAATCCTCTTTTATTGTAGTACATGCCTGTGTACACAGTATAAAATACTGGCGATATATTTGTACGTGTGTGTCTGTATGTATGTGTATGTGTGTGTGTATACGTAGATACATATACATACACACACACACACATATATATATACATATGTATACATACACATGCATACACGCACACATATATATTCATAAATACATATATGTTCATAGATATGTACATACATACATTCATATATATATATATATTTATTTATTTATTTATTTATTTATTCATACGCATATATGATACATATAATTATAATAAATATAACGCGCGTGCGTGCCAGCATTATTCCTATTGTAGGTAAATGTTCCATTTCGTGTTTGCAAAATGACGACAGAGATAATATAAGAAAGGAAAAAATACAATGAACATATATAAAAAAAAACGTGGTTAAAATGGTATTTTGGCTAAATTTCCAACTGGGAAATCAGATACCAACTCTGATTTAAAGTAATTTTTTTGACATCGCACTTCACGAGTGAAAAACCTTTATTTTATTGTAACTTGCTAGACACGCTCCTTTACACAGACCGTGTATAAATTTTGAGTCCCTCTAGAATAAAGCTACTTTAAAAATTTACTTGTAGAAGTAATAGCGACACGATATATCTTATAAGCTAAATTAGAATTCCTTATAGACATTTGTAGATTTCTAAAAGCATTTACTACACAATCATTGATATTAAACACCTCTTAAGTCGTTTGCTCTGTTTGAAAGAAAATATAATTCTCTGCTTATGTTCCTGTAATACTGATAGTTGATTAATTCAAAGAACATCATGAATCTTTAGTAGCTCCTGAAGAGCTGAAAACATTTAATTAATTTGATATCACTATAGTTATATAACATATATAAGTTCCGGCCAACATTGGCTCTGGGCATGAAGAATCTAGAAGATTTTATTGCTCATTGGCTCCTGCTCGTCTCTCACAAGTCACAAATATTCTAACCGTGACTATGAAATTTTTTCCCGTAAACAAAGTAACTACAATATAAACCACTTCATACTCCTTTGTGTAAACTCTCAGGAAGGGTTATTTAGCTGATATTTTTCTTGTAGGTCAAAGCTACATAGAGGAACCATCATTGACTCATAAGATATGTTGTCGTCTATTTATTCCTGGACACATCCGATTGAGCAGAACTATGATAAAAGCCATTTCAGTCATGACGAACTCACTGTTCCAGATATAGTATATGTTGAATAATATTATCCAAAATGTAATTCCTTATACAAGTCGTTGATATATTATTTAGGGAGCATTTGACTTATTTCTAGCAGGTTATGCGGTTTTCCAACTGCAATTTTCGGTGTTTTGTAGTCGATAGTGCTAAGGTCACTGATGTTCTGAATACACACTTTGCAGTTTCTGTCAATAGTTTTTAATATGAATAAATGAATCAAAGTTTTAAAATGAAAAGTTTACCCTTTCATATCCTTACTGTTATATACAACAGGCCTGAAATGCTTGTCTGTCACATCCACCCCAGTATTGATCATGAAAGGATGAAAGGTAAGGTTGGCCTTATATTAGTGTTATGGAATGTTATAAAGTAAGAATGCACAGTTTGAGGTAGAAAAAATATAGATAGTTAAATAGTTTTAAAGGGATATAAATATACTTAAATAAAGGTGATAGTGGAATAATTTGGAAAATCAAAATTCAGAGCAGTCAAGATTCGTAACTTTACAGAAAAGGAAATTTTTATTGCACCATTAACTAAACAATTAAGTATTTATTTTCTCATTATATGTATTGCTTGAAAATTGTTTAAACATTTTACCGTTTGTTTAGTTTTCTGATATTAGTTAATTATTAATGAATGAATAAATTAGTATTTAATATATTAGACCATTATCAATTAACTTATTGGCTAGCAAAAAAAAAGATAATCGTATTATGTAATATATTGTGTTATTTAAATTCTAAAAAACATAAAGTAAAAAGACACTGATTTTATCAAACACAAAATAATGTATATTTTCATGTGTAATAGGTTGATAACATTGCTGTTTTGCAGTAAATCCACAATCAGTGGTATTTTTACATTATTACGCTTGCTGCTCTGCATACAGTCTGCTTTGATAGAAAAACGACTATAGATATCAGCTTTCTACATGTCGAAATATATTTTTAGTTGGAAAGCAAAGAATTAAAGTAGTTTTCTATTTCTGATATCGTTATACAATTCTTAAAATTTAAAATAAAAAACATATTTTATCTGGTTCAAGATATCAGATATAGTCATAAATTTATTTTCTTGATATATTCAGATTTCAAATATTATAAAATCATTTAAAAATATCTCTTGATATTTCGAAGGTGTGTACTTTTAGAAAATCTTTACACAAGAAGGTCAGCCATGTTCATAGGGCCGGATGCAGATAAATTATATGAACAACACATACACGAATTAAATTTTGCTATTTTACTAAATATCAAATTTAATTTACTTATGTAAATTGTAATCGACAAATAGCTAACTGTTCACAAAGAGGCATGTGAACTTAAATGCATGCGTAAGCTTTTGTGTATAGAGGTTGTGTTACAAATTGTCGAAAGTACTTTCTGCAGAAGAATATTTTTCAGTTGAAATAATCACAAATATAAAATGCCTATGTGCATAATAATTAGGTTTGGTGTTGGAAGACCCGATAAATAGTTGTATAATGAGATGGGGTTGGGGTGCAAGAAGGATGGGATGAAAGTATATGTTTGTGCTATGTGAACTAATTGAAAGTTATAGCGAGAAGATTTCTTTTGACTTGATCTGAAAATTTTGTTATTTTATAGTGTCGTATAGGTCAATGAGGCAAATTCAGATCACGACATTCTTTGTATAAAAAGTAGGCTTTGGTTCAGTTCTAGGGTTCACGAATGTAAGTCAGTAGATAAATAAGTTGGTCACTGGAAAGAGCTGATTTTGGGGTTATTGGATTCCCATTAAAAGAAATTACACTGCGTATTGTGGGAAGTTTAGAACTGGGGAGAGAGACTACATTACTATGAATAATTATAGGAGATTGTAATCTGATTCTAGTGTGGCTTACAGCTCTTTCTGCTATGATATGCAATGCACTAAGGCAGCAAGCTGGCAGAAATGTTAGCACGCCAGGTGAAATACTTAGCGGTATTTTTCTACCGCCTTGTTCTGAGTTCAAATTCCGCCGACGTCGACTTTGCCTTTCATCCTTTCGGGGTTGATTAATTAAGTATCAGTTACACACTGGGGTCGATATAGTCGACTTAATACGTTTGTCTGTCCTTGTTTGTCCTCTCTATGCTTAGCCACTTGTGGGTAGTAAAGAAATAGGTATTTCGTCTGCCGTTACTTTCTGAGTTCAAATTCCGCCGAGGTTGACTTTGCTTTTCATCCTTCCGGGGTCGATTAAATAAGTACCAGTTACGCCCTGGGGTCGATATAATTGACTTAATCTGTTTGTCCTTGTTTGTCCCCTCTGTGTAGCCCCTGGTAGGCAATAAGGAAATAAGAAACTTTAGCATCACGGGCGAAATGCGTCTGCCGCTACGTTCTGAGTTCAAATTCCGCCGAGGTCAACTTTGCCTTTCATCCTTACGGGATCGATTAAATAATTACCAGTTACGCACTGGGGTCGATATAATCGACTTAATCCGTTTGTCTGCCCTTGTTTGTCCTCTCTGTGTTTAGCCCCTTGTGGGTAGGAAAGAAATAGGTATTTCGTCTGCTGCTACGCTCTGAGTTCAAATACTACCGAGGTCGACTTTGCCTTTCATCCCTTCGGGCTCGATAAATTAAGTACCAGTTGCGTACTGGGGTCGATAATCGACTAGCTCCCTCCTCAAAAGAATTAGGGCCTTGTGCCTAGAGTAGAAAAGAATATGCAATGCACTCATAGCTAAATACCTGTGTATCACCTTGTAGCTTATAACTATACAGTTCCAGTAAAATTAGAGTTGTCCCGGACTATTCCAGTTAGGTAAAACTGATATATTTCTGTATATGTTCAGGATATGAAATTCTGATTTCAAGTCCCGATTAAGTCAAATATATTTTTTATCTCTTTTAGTTTGACGAAGCAAGTTACTAATCATCTGCTGAGTCGAAATATTTGTCTGGTTCCCGGTGCCATCATATTTAAGAACTGAGCTGATATGTTCGACTAAACCACTTCAAGACAGTGCCCCGGCATGGCCGCAGTGTAGTGAGTGAAACAAGTATGTCATAAGATTGCAAAAATAGTATGAATCAATTATATAATTATGATAATTTTTCGTATCCAAGTGCTTTCCTAAATCTATCAAATATCAAGACTTTAAAAATAGTTTCACTTTAGATTTTATCTACAGACGACCTGCGTCGTGAAAATAACCTCTTTTCAATGCTTTTATTACGTATTTAACAATGAGAATGTTATGTGTATCTCTAAAACTGTCTTTGATATCATGAACGTAAGTAGTTAACATTAGTTTCTTTCTTTCGCAGTTTTTGAATTGTAATAATTATTCGGATTAGAAACATGAGGTTATGAGTTTATCGGTTCGTGGCCAATGATGGATGAAAGGTTTAGATACATATCAATAAATCTTTGCTATCATTTTCAGCATGTATACTATGTTTCACTATAGCCATCGGCTTGGGATTTGTAAAAGATATTATCAGAAGAAATATAACGAGAGTCGATTCTATCATATTTATAGTTACCTAATTTATCGACCGTATAGAATAGAAAAGAATAAACGCAGCATTCTTGATTCTTCTCTCAATTGCAGGGCACCAACGTTCTATATCTCTTCTTTCGAATCATTTTCATTGATGGAGACTTACCAGCTTACAAATAATTGTTTCAAATTCTGGCACAAGACCAACAATTTCTGGGTAAGAATAAGTTGATTAAATCGACTTCAGCACTCAACAGGTGCTTATTTTGTTGACTCTGAAATGGTAAAAGGCAAAACCGACCTTGGTGGAATTTGAACTCAGAACGTAAAAACGGAAAATGTTGCTATGCATTTTGTCCGGGGCGTAACGATTCTGCCTGCTCGCCGCCTTACCATGTGACTAATGATATTGGCATTTATATTTTAGTCGAAATATATCATGCGACACAAACTGTGACTGTAAAATCTCTTTTTGATACCATGTTTGGTGCTTAATTATGCACAAACTGAAAGCTGTCGTATATATATATATACATAAATATATTTTGCTTTTAAGTTCTAATTGCTAATAAGCCACCATTTTAAATTTTATATATATATCTATATTTATATCTATATCTATATCTGTATCTATCTATCTATCTATCTATCTATCTATCTATCTATCTATCTATCTATCTATCTATCTATCTATCTATCTATCTATCTATCTATCTATCTCTCTCTCTCTCCTCTCTCTCTCTCTCTTCATATAGATATATATATATATATAATTTGTTTTTAGAAAAAGTAAATCCGGAGAAGAAGCACACTCTAAGAAGTAGAGCAATCTATATTAATTACTGGTGAAGGCCGGTTTATAGAGCTACCGTGGGTTTCTCACCAAAAGGGTACCTTTATGGCGTATCTTCAGACCCTAAGACCTGTTGTCCTATGATCTTTTTCAAATATTCTAAAGAGGCCATAGTCCAACAGCTACCCTTTATGGGAAGAAACTCAGGGTAACCATATGTATGTATGTATGTATGTATGTATGTATGTATGTATGTATGTATGTATGTATGTATACATATGTGTTTTTTTCTGAAAACCGCTTGACAACCGATGTTTACGTCCCTGTATCTATTGATTCTACATAAAGAGAACGACAGATTAGGTACCAAGCTTTAAATGAATTGAATAATAAAGTCGACTCGTTCGACTAAAATCCTTCTAGGCGTTGCCCTAACATGGCCATAATCCAATGATTGGAACAAAGGAAAGGCATATACACATGTACACACATGTAGTTCTAACGGTACTGTAAAGTTAAATATATATATATATATATATATATATATATATATATATATATATATATATATATAATATATATATATATATTATATATATATATATATACATATCACAGCATCTATTACATATATTACCGTAATATTCGACTAATTTCAAATTCGGTAACCTTGATTTATTCTTATGTAAACTAAATATAATTCTTTTTGGCACTAGTGGGCTGGCCAACTTCATTCATTCAGTCAGAACTAAAAATTAAAACAAAACAAATTACTGATATTAGTATGCTAGCATCATTTAAGGGTAGTTGCGTTTGCATCCATCCACACATGGATAACACAATATTTAATTACTATCTTAGAGGAAGCTTCCAATATCTTAATCGCATGATCTAAAATTTTCCATTGAGAATATATTGAGATTATTTCTTTCTCTTCTATTTCTGTGGAATATGTTACCTGTACAATTCTTTGCTGGTGTTTTCTTATCGTTTTATCACAACCTGATTTTCAGCAAATGATTAAGCAACTTGCTGTGTCTATACTAATATTTTACAGTAAATGCATTACATGAATTATGATTACATACATCAATGGTTCTGCAAACAAATAGATAAAAAAAATCTGCAGTTAATTCACTAAAGCTTTAATTCAGTAACTATGCAATTTCTCTAATTCTCTCTTAACAATTTATTCTTTCTCACTCGCTTTTCCGTTTCAGTACAGTTAGTAGCATTCATGTATAACTAAACGTCTCATTAGTGCTACAAACAGCATATTTTCATGTCTGATATATCCTCCGCCACCTGAGCTTGTAAATAAACAGATATCACGCTTGTTGGTACAATCTGAAAATTTGAGAATATACATACTCGTTGTTCTGGCTAGATTATATTTCATTCGTGCATACGTTTTTCTTTGCGATTACCATTAAAAATATTCGATATTTCATCATGATATCTAAAAGTATCAGTCGTGAAATAGGAGGAGAAACACCTAAAGTAGCTCATTATACTCGACACAAAGTCATACATTACTCTGATGCATCGAAAGCAAAAATGTTTCCCCAAGTTCCTTCCCTCCGGTTTACGGTCTCAAAGTCAGTGTATGTTCATTTACAAATACTATTATGTCAAATAGTATACAGTTGTAGCAGACGGCGTTTTTCATGCCTGCAGTATTTGTTCCACAAAAGACAATGAGCCCCTTTATTACTAACAGGGTAAAAACATTTGGAAAGCAACTATAGTTCCGGGGCATAATTTCCTCTAGAAAGAACTGCTCAGTTTCTTCTCATTGTAGATTTTCGTCTCTCATATGCAACACTAAGTCATACGACATTCATTATATGTCTAAATGAAAATAAGGCTACATCAATAAATAAGCGCATAACAAACTATATATATATATCCCTTTTTATATATATATACATACTAGCAGAAAGACTGCACCCGGACGCGATACTGATCTAGACAATCTAAATATCCCTTTCTTCCTTCTATAAGTTAATTTACTGCTCGAAATTTATAAAAATTTTGAAATACTCTTGTTACTCCCTTAACATGTGAATTCCCAAAACCTGATGAACGAAAGCGCTGAAACACACTACAAAAGCTTCGTTTCATTCTGTTTTTTCAAAGATATTTTTTAATAGACAATAGCTTTTAAGAAAATTTTGTTACTGTTTATTGTTGCAAATATTTGACTGTATAAAGTACATATTTTTGCAAAACCTAATAAGTATATATATATATATATATATATAGTATATAATATAATATATATTATATATATTTACAAATATATATGCGTGTATATACTAATATAAATATAAATATTATATATAATATATATATATATATATATATGTATATACACAAATATATATATACGTGTATATACTAATATAAATATATATATATATATATATATATTATATGTATGTATATATGCATATATATATATATAAATATATCAATATAACTATACGTACACACACACATATATATATACATACATAAAAACACACATTTATCTCTCTCTCTCTCTCTCTCTCTCTCTCTCTCTATATATATATATATATATATATATATATATGTACATATATTCGGCTACGTACTAAAACATTTCGGTACCTTTAACCCTTAGATAAAATATAAATGCTTGAGAATCACAGCATGATGTAATTCATACAAGTTGGCTCCTATGAACACTTTGATACATGAGAGATAAAAAGCAAGAAATGAGACAATGTGAGTATTAGAATGCCATAATCATGTCAGAGAAGCAGTTAGAGTACAGAGAATGAAGGCTAAAAGATGAAACGAAATGTGTTCAGAAATGTTTAAATATATTAATCTTATATAAATACGAACAAAGACCGAATTACAAACAATTCCAATGAAAGTTCAAAAGCTTCGGATACGTGAAGTTTATATTTATCACGCTATATTTGAATACGGTACAACAAAAGTGAATTATATAAACATGCCCAATATGAATGCAGACAAATATAAGTGATAACTCAATTCATTAAGTTTATATATATATATATATTATATATATATATATATATATATATAGATATATATATATATATGTGTGTGTGTGTGTGTGGTGCACTATTCAATACTTACGAGCACATGCAAACTATTACACATTCACATACCACAAACATGCACGCACACACATACGTAAGCACATATATAGCTATGTAAATATACGTACGTGCGCATACATGCATGCATACTTACATACATACATGCTTACACACACAGACACATATCTATCTATCTATCTATCTATCTATCTATATATATATATATATATATATATATTATATATATATACACGCACACCAACATACATATACCTACTGTGACAGATATGTATTTTGAGTATACACACAGATCTATAAATGTATATATACAGTCATATATATTCATGGAAATGTGTGTGTGTATGCATGTACATGCACACGCACAAACAGTCGCCCATATATATATATATTAAATATATATATATATATATACAAAAAGCAATAAAGATTCAAGTTAATTTAAATGAATTTACTTGAATATGGTACCTAACTTAGATGCACCAAAAAAAACTATACTGTTTTAACAATACAGTAATGTGGGGTGATTATAAGCGAGAAAGAAGCAACAAGAATGGATAGGTTTTTAGTACAATCGTTTCATACAAGGACAGGCTTTATTAAAAGTTGTAAAAATTACAGCATATAACGTGTCCCGTACTCATCAGCTAAAATACATGTGAGTCTCTAGACATCCTAGTGGTTGAGGCTATACTCATGAAGTAATGTAGATAATTAAGTAACATAAACAGATTTCCAAAGTTCATTAAAGTTCTTTAAAGATGATGTACAGTCTTATCACAGAATATTAGAACTTTTTTAAAATTCTGTGATAAGACTGTACATCATCTTTAAAGAACTTTAATGAACTTTGGAAATCTGTTTATGTTACTTAATTATCTACATTACTTCATGAGTATAGCCTCAACCACTAGGATGTCTAGAGAACTCACATGTATTTTAGCTGATGAGTACGGGACACGTTTATATGCTGTAATTTTTACAACTTTTAATAAAGCCTGTCCTTGTATGAAACGATTGTACTAAAAACCTATCCATTCTTGTTGCTTCTTTCTCGCGTATATATATATAATATATATATATATATATATATATATATATATATATACATAAATAAATTGATGAATATATAAGTAGTTAGATAAATAGATATATTCATTTATGCTTATATATGCGGTTGTGTATTTTCAGAATGTATAAGCACCTCAGTTTGGATATCTGTTATTCAATAAATACAAAATCTCTCTATATCTAAGTGTGTCTTGTATTAAGCTGTGCTAGATAAATCTTGTAGCTGATCTTCAATACATACAAGCATATATACACAAACACACTGCTCATCTCTCCAATGTCAGAATAACGATCGCCTATTGTTAGTTATATGCATGTATATTTTATATATATATATATACATATATACATATATATATATATATATATATATATGAATAAAATTGTTTTAGGTATATATATATATATGTATATTTTATATATATATATATATATATATGTAGACGCACATGCATGTCTATAAACAAATATACAAGCAGGCATACATACATATATACATGGGATTGACCAAAGTGTTGTAGACGCCCCAAACCAATAAGATTCCAAAAGGGATTAAAGCTGTTTATTGATCCTTCAATCCACGAGGAAAGAGCTAAATATACCCTGTTTATATATATTTTAATTACATTACATACACACATACACACAATGAAATACATACACATTTTCACACACACACACACACACACACAAACACACACACACACTCTTTTTTAGTCTAGGTACAAGGCCCGAAATTTTTGTGGAGGGGAAGCAGTCGATTAGATCGATCCCTGTACGCAACTGGTACTTAATTTATCGACCCCGAAGGGATGAAAGGCAACCTCGCCCTCGGCGGAATTTGAACTCAGAACGTAAAGACTGACGAAATACTGCTAAGCATTTCGCCTGGCGTGCTAACGTTTCTGCCTGCTCGCCACCTTACACACACACGCACACACACACACATACACACACACACACACACACACGCGCACACACACACACACACACACACACACACACACACACATATATAGTGAAGAATTACTGAGCGTGAATCCGTATGAATTTCTGGTGTCGAACAGATCACCATCAATGGTATTCATCCAAGGGCATCCTAGCTTCCTGGCTGTAATATATCACATCATGGGGCCTGTTATTCACCTTAAGCCTGATGCTGCGTCGCTGTATATGCTCTGCCATTAATGTTAAGGCATGTATATGACAATATTTCTCCTTTCTTCTTGGACTTGTGTGCAAGTTTGAAAACCAGGCATTCAAAATTAGCTGCACCCATGGCCAGACCTACTCCCTGTTGTTAGTTTGAACGGATAAATGAATTTTCCTCTTATAAATGCGGTTATAGTGTTATATGTGTTGATCGCTCGAAGATATAGGCTTCAGGCGGAGAGTGTTCACTCCAGTCACACATTCCTACAACATTATGATACATCATACATGTTCCACATTGTAGCTAAGGTCGAAAAGCTTGCCAAGTGTCTTATTATATTTTACTCAGCACAACACTTTCATTCATTAAATGAACTTGTTTACTTTGAGGGAAATATGTATCTGTTGTTAATATTATTTTCTACATTAGGCACAAGGGCCGAAATTTTGGGGTAGCAGGCCAGTCGATTAGATCGACTCGAGCACGCAACTGGCACTTAATTTATCGACTTAGAAATGATGGAAAGCAAAGTCGACCTGGTCGGAAGGTAAAGGCCGGCGAAATACCTATTTCTTTACTACCCACAAGGGGCTAAACATAGAGGGGACAAACAAGGACAAACAAACGGATTAAGTCGATTATATCGACCCCAGTGCGTAACTGGTACTTAATTTATCGACCCCGAAAGGATGAAAGGCAAAGTCGACCTCGGCGGAATTTGAAATCAGAACGTAACGTCAGACGAAATACCGAGAAGCCTTTCGCCCGGCTAACGTTTATGCCGTCTTGATGTTCTGAATTCAAATTCCGCCGCGGACGACTTTATCTTTAATGCCTTTCGGGGGTTGATAAAATAAATAGCAGTTAAGCACAGGGGTATATGTAATTGACTGTGGTACTGCTGCTCCGAAACTGCTGGCCTTATGCCAAACTTTGAAACCAATATCATCATGGACAGGTTAAGGAAGCGAGCTGGCAGATACATTAGCACACGACACAAAATGTTTAGTAGTATTTTGTCAGTCTTTGTGTTCTTAACTCATATTTCACCAGGGTCGGCTTTGTCTTTCAACCTTTAGGGCTGGATAAAATAAGTACCAGTTAAGTGTTAGAGTCGAAGTGGTGATAAATGTAACCCTCTTCTCGAAAACTGCTGGCCTCGGCCAGAGTTTGAAACCTTTATCATTTGAATTATTGAAATTTATATTTTTAAATACCCTAATGTTGTTTTCCTGTTAATATAAAATTTGTTATTTTATTTTTCTGCTTTGTCTCTTAAAATTACGTTTATGTTAAATTTTTAAGGTATCATTTCTCTTAGAAAACGATATCTTTGATCCTCTTCTCATATTTTTCGATAGAACTGCCTTATGTCCAGAGATTCTTTGAAAGTTACCATGCTGAAAAAAAAAAGTAAAACATGCAACGATTGTTTTGAAAAATTCTTTATAGTCAAAATTTGTTGAATGAAATTCATTGCCTTTCGTTTCTGTTTGTTTTTAATAACTGAAAATTTTTTTTTTTTTTGCGCGTAGGAATTGCATTCACTTTTATGGTAGCCCCTTTTATTACCACCTGAGTGAATGCCATGCTTACAATTGTAACTGAAATCTTTTTGCAGCTTCCTACCTTCAATTAAAAATATCAAATCTCAGGAATAAAGCAGAAGACTTTAAAACACAATCAGTGTAACGCGTCCACATTCACACGGCCCTAAAATGACATTGAATTTGTAAAACTATTCAGTATTTATCCAGCAACATGCACTATCAGAAACTACATGTCAGGTGACTCTGTGCGGATAGATTCAGCAAATTATCTGGGTTCCTACCGGATACCGTGTGGATAAAATGTTTTTCCAGCCCTACACAAGCACGAAGGAGGAAGTTATAGCAGGAATTATTCTACTTGTCTGAAGAAATCCGACCCCGTTTTTTCAGTCGGGTTGGAATCCCACGAACGTAGATGTTCTAGTCTAAGATGATTGTCTTAACATATTTAGAAATCTAGATCTTTCCGAAACAATACTGATTCCTCTGATGTCTATAATCCTCTTGAAGAAGTGTGAGGAGCAGAATTAGAGAAATCTGCGTTACGCTGAGGGGCGCTACAACCAATTCTAAATGTTATTAAGAAAGTTAACATAATTTGAGCCCGACCCCAGTCCCAGAAGCTGAAAATAATTGCTTATTGATTTAAAGAAAAGCTATTCAGATCTCTAGCTATTGTCTACGTGTTTTATAACATTTTATATCATCAACACATTGATATTTTTACTTATAACATTGAAGTTAATGAGTGTTTTCGTGTTTTCATGTTTGACTGTCGATGTAGTTCATAATAGAGTTAAACTTCTTTCTCTTACTGTTGCTGTTGAGGAATGTAGGATTGCCCGATTTAATCTCGTCAAATCGATTTTCACTACGGCGCTTGTCTTGATGTTCTCTTATCAATTTTGCCTTTTGTATATTATACCAGAGTTCTCTCTCCTAGATGTTGTCATTTCACGAATTGTCGAGTGGGCAATATCATGCATGGACAAACAATGGTAGCCTGTCCGTGCGTATATATCTGATTGTCTTGTGTGTATACCTATATGCATGCGTACGTATGTACACACACACACATACATATGTATATATGTATGTACACAGAGATACATACGCATCTGTATATATGTATATATATATATATTCATATATATACTTATATGTGTGTGTGTTCGTGCGTGTACTTTATATATCGTCGTGGTACTCCGTCGCTTACGACGACGAATGTTCCCGATGATCCGATCAACGGAACCGCCTGCTCGTGAAATTAACGTGCAAATGGCTGAGCACTCCCCAGACACGTGTTCCCTTAACGTAGTTCTCGGGATGATTCAGCGTGACACAGAGTGCGACAAGGCTGGCCCTTTGAAATACAGGTACAACAGAAACAAGAAGAAAGAGTGAGAGAAAGCTGTGGTTAAAGAATATAGCAGGGTTCGCCACCACCCCTTACCGGAGATCGTGAAGCTTTTAGGTGTTTTCGCTCAATAAACACCCACAGCTTCCGGTCTGGGAATCGAAATCGTGATCCTATGATCGCAAGTCCACTGCCCTAACCACTGGGCCATTGCGCTCCACTTTATATATAATACTTATGTATTAAACAACGAAAGAGGAAGAACCAGCCTCATCTTTCACTTGGAACGTTTTTGCACAGTAGATAGGTTATTTCTGAGATGACGGCACAGACGCAGTAATGGTTGCTGAGTAGCTTTTCTCCCGTTCTTACGAACAGTAGCAAGAGTAAGGAATTTATGTAGGCACACATATCAAACATACACGCATACATCCGCATTGATAAGCTGAATAGCAGTGAAAACCGGGACCGAATCTGCTAAATATGATTTTTCTTCTGAAACAGAAACACCTTTATATACAACGCGCACTAAAATAAATATATTTGCTAAAACTTTTTTATATGGAAATTTTTTTTTTTGTATACAAAACTTATTAAGTAGCATATGATGTTTTCTCTTTTTTTTTCTCTATTATGTATGTGTAAAACTCACCTAGTGAAAAAATACACAAAAAAATATTTGTTATGTGAAAACATATTTTTTATCTTTATTTTCATATATATAAATATACAGGAAAAAATGTCTAGCCCTATGTTAAAAAAATAAACTTGTATTGAAATAAAATATATACGTATAAATACTTAACGCATTTTCAATTTTTTCTCATTATTTTTCCCATATACATACATACAAATATATATATGTAAACATACATACATACACACAACAAATATATAAACACTCACACACACACACACACACACACACACACACATATATATATATATGTACATTATGCCTAAATACACATATGTATGTATGTATGTATGTATGTATGTATGTATGTATGTATGTATGTATGTATGTATGTATGTATATGCGTGTGTGCGTGCAATGCGAACAGTGCGTGTGGGCGTTGGAAATAAGACTAAGAAATTAAAACCCATTGAAAATACTCAACTAATTGCTGCTGATAATTATAAATTGCATAGCTTAACGACATATTCTTCAACTAATAATAAACCTTAAAGCAAATTATGATGTGCCCTGTATAATAAATGCTTTTACGTAACACACATTTGAGCGGCAGACATTTTTATTTTCTCTGAACCTACTCTTTATCAGGGTATATCAAAGGAAATATTACCTGCGATCGGTAATTTGGATACATAGCCAACCACGGCGGAAAAGCGTACAGAATCTAATTTATTCATATACAATTGTCTTTTAGGTGAATTACAATTCTAAATCTTTGTATCTCTCTCGCGCATACACACATATATTCATACGCTCATTTCTTCAGTATATGCAATCCTGTGCATACTATCTAGCTGTTGATTCGTTTTGTGCCTAAACACGCATGTATTATAAATATGTGTGCATATTTTTGTAGAATGGAAATATAAATATTTTCCGACCACATTTTGCCAGATGGCTACTCGAAGGTATGTGACGGACATCTGGGTCTCTAATTTGCTGTTGGTCCGCACGTGAACGTTCTGATTGTGCATTTCCAATCTGACCCACATATAGTTCTTCACAATTCGGGCATTTGATGCAGTAAATAAAAAATTCTGCTTTTACAGTTCATATTTGCGTTTGTGAATATTTTCCCGGTTTTTGTGTTCATATATTAGCCGGTATGTATGAATTGGCATTGTGCTACATCGGATATCTTTGCATTTAGGTACAGTGAATGATTGGTCTTTGTTGCTATGGTCAAACTTTGTTAATAATTTTTTCAAGTTTTTAGGCTTCTTTTACGAAGTATCATAGCTCAATCTGTGATTCTATCTTTTAATTCATTACTTGCGCAATGATTGGTAGGTTTGCTTTGGCAATGTTGAAGATAATCTGGTGATATAGATCGTATGTCATTATAAATGCTATGAATTGTTCTTGTTTTCCTCTTCTTTGAGTTGTCCTCATCTGTTGTATAGGTGTTTTTAAATCTCGCTGTATTCCATTTTCTATATGTAGAGCCGGGTATTTTTGTTTGTGCAAAACTTTTCTTAGTTCTGTTAGGCGTTTGTTCCTGATATTCGTTTCTTCTACAATGGTACACATTCTTCTGGGTAGGCAGTATGGCATATTGCGTTTTGTATGTGGTGGATGGCACGACTTAAAATTCAAGTATCGATGTGTGTGCGTGTGTTTGTAGTATATATCTGTAGTAATGGTGGTGTTCTTTATAATTACCAACATATCTAGGAATGGTAATTTGGTACTATTCATCTCCTTTCTATATTGGGGAGATAGGTGTGGGTTGTTCAGGAGGATATTAAACTCTTCAAATGTATTTTCTAAATACACTTCTGTCCAGATTATGAAGCAATCATCATGATATCTCTGCCATGCCTTTTCAATATACTTTCTAAATTCAGTGCAATATTTTTCCTCTAGGTCTTGGTAGAATTCTTGTTCTAAATATCCCGTTACAGAGTTCGCGTAAACGGGAGAAAACCTCGTTCCCATCGCCGTGCCTTTAATGTGGATGTAATTCTTTCCATTGAAGAAGTACGTGTTGTTTTCCAGAATAAGTCTGACTGTAACTGATATAAATGGCACTGTAAAGTTGTTGGGGATCACTTCTGTATGTTTTTCTACCAAATATTTAATCGCTTTTATTCCTAAATCATGTGGAATATTGTCTAAAGGCTTACCACATCAAAACTAAGCAGAAGTGAATTTGTTTAAGTTGCTTTGGGAAGATGTGACGGGAAGTTGTTGTCATCCCGGATAAAACTGGGTATGTAGGTACATAGTGGTTTCAAAACAATGTCTAGAAAAATGCTGGACTAGTATGGAAATTCAATATTCTGTCATTTCATTGCATTATGTTATATTATATTATATCATTATAAAACTGGGATCTTTTCTATTCTGAAGCCAGTTTTTTCAAATTTGTCCTACTGAACCAAACAATTTGAAACTTCGTATACTGGTAGAATGTGTCAAAAGTAAACTTAATTGTAAACCAGAATGAAAACGGAATTGTAACTTCTAAGTTTAACGTTGTTTAATAATTAGAATTTTAACCAATGATATTCCGTCATTCGGCTTTATTTTATTTACTCCGTCTCGACCACCAATTTCGTGACGTATTAAACATCTTAAATGTAAACAAGCGCATCCTTCTAATTATTTAACGTACTCATGTTTCCAGGATCCTATAGTCAGCCACCTTCTAATAACAATATTTAAAACTAGTTAATAAGCCACATGTATTAAATTGAAAATGTTTCCATTTGTATTTATTTGTGCAAAAGGCAAGAAATAGGCGAAGTTTACGACAAGCGAAACTTCGCCGAAATTTAATATTAAAAAAGCAGCGAGCTGGCAGAAACGTTACCACGCCGGGCGAAATGCGTAGCAGTATTTCGTCTGTCGCTATGTTCTGTGTTTGTTTACAGTTTTCCGAACGTTAGTACGTCACAAAAGCGCTTTCTACGTCACACTAATAGAATGCAGTCAAGTTTTACACATGAAAACAAACAATCTGATTGGTTAAAATTCGCAGTTTTAATCTACGATTAAAGTCATAAAATAGATTTTTCTCAAATAAACTAGTTCCAACCTGTGTCTTGTTTTGCTAGACTCTATCAGCATACGACGTTTCAGAATATTTAGTTAAGTAGAAAGATCTGTGGTCCTGGCTTCAGAATTGAAAAGATCCTAAAACTGTAAATAAAGCGTGGATCAGACAAAGCTGGAATTTCTTTGAGTAATATATATTTGAAACAAGAAAAAGAATGACTTTACTAGTAGTTCTCATCAGTTTCACTTATCATTTAAAAATTTTTTAACAATATAAATTATAGTACATAGATCTATGAACTAAATTTCATATTATTAAAAAAATAATAATAATAATAAATTAAGCTGATTAGAACAACAGTAAAGTCATTCATTTTCTTTTTCAAATATACCCAACTGTACCATCGATCTCACATTCTCCACTATATATATATATATATATCAGTTGAATTTAATCCAATATACAACAAAAATATAAATAGAATTGTCAATATTTGATGATTTTATTAGCAGTGAATTTTGGAAGAGAATTTCTGTGAGGCCGGCATATATTTTGAATTATTGGTACTAGATATGATAGATTCGGCTGCGAACAAAATCATCGCCATTGTAGCGCCGCAGCTATTTTTCACAGTTGCAATCCCAATTACGATGGACAAGTTTCACAGTAGTCAAATTTGACCAATGTCTTCCTGTTTTAATTCTAATGATGGTTTTCTTCGCCATCGTTTACACCTTCATACTCCAAGCAGCGAACTGAAGATCTGAGTTGTATATATTGTAAATTCACTGGGCAATGTTTCCTGACAACAAAGTGTTTTCTATACAAACTATTTGTCCAATCTTCCGTAATCGATTTTCCTTATCTGAGCCTGCAAGGTGGATAATATTAATGTAAACAATTCGTTCCTGTGATCTAATATCTGATCATTGCTGAGACTAATCGCATGATTTAATCTGGAATTGAGTAAATAAAAATCTTGAGGTTGAAGACAATTATTTCGAAATCAAAACGCAGCGAACAGATCCACGAGCAAGCCATCTGCATCGATTACTACGACATTCACATACTGGATTGCAAATGGTTTCTTTGTATGGATACGTTTTATTTAAGCAAAAGCGGCCACAACTGAACAGCAAATAATACACTCAGAGATAATAAGGATTTAATGAAATATAGCAGGAAGGTTATGGGGAATAAGGATGGATGTTAAGGCTTTGCTTTGTGCACCTGTTATATGGAATGCGTTGGCTAAATAAACGAATCGAATCTTTTATTATATCTTTCGTGCGATCAAGCAAAGTGTTCATACAAAGACAAGCTATTCGAATATCTAAATCGCTTTCAAAAGCACTGTGTAGTCGTAAGACAACATATTATAGTTGTAAGATTAAAATATAAAACTGCTAGAATACACGGCATAAGTTAAAAACTGCCTTCTCTGGAAGCCAAACCCCTGTTAGAAATCTCATTCAAATTTCCTTCAGATCATATTGAATAAAAAAAAGGAATCTGTAATTGTATGATGTAGTCCTAGATACAATGGCTGGAAAAATGACAGGCTGCTGATGGCTGAAACATCATTGACAAGATTGAAAATTTCCTGGGTTACATTGTATGCATACATATTTCATTTATTTTTGCCCTTGAAGTATAATGTTCTGTTGATTACCTGTAGTCGCAATTTGTGTTTTACGTAAGAATTTTTAAGTCATAATCTTTTGATCGTATTTTTGTTGTGATAGGAAATTCAGCGTTTTCAACAGGGGTTAATGCTTTTCTACGTTCACAGATTCAAAGTCGCATTAAAAAGGTTTAATACTCTTTGGATATTTCATAAGCATGAAGTATAACAATTCAAATTTTCTTCATAAATAACCACCTCAGTTATTTCAACATCCCTAATTATGATTAAAATTTTCTCCATCTTCAAGATAAAAATCTAAACTTGACAGTAGAACTCCAGTTGTCCGTAAATGACAATTAAAATTCAAAATAAGGAAACAAGCATGGTCCTGGAAATTTTAAAATGTGTAACCTAAGTCATTGATATCATTTTAACTGCTGACATAAAAACAAGAATACATATATCTAAATACAACATGATATACTGCGAAAATAATGAGGGCATATATATATATATATATATATAATAAATATTAGGGAATGAATCCAAAATTACAGGGAAAAATCAGATTTAGGGTTAAATCCAATTTTATAGTAAAATATTATATAATATAATTCGAGACAAAACCACTATTTTAAAACCAAACAAGGAAAGACTTAATCAATACATAAAATTTTAATATAAATTAAATAAACCGGCACTACAAATGTTTCATGTCTGCTACCGACAATCTTCAGGTGGATTTTCGATCTAAAAATATCAATATTTTAAAATATAATTTAAAATAATAAAATTATCAATGAAAGAATATAAGTTTGTTTGTATCGAGACTTGTACGTATGTATATGTATGTGTGAGTGTGTATATGGTTATGTTTGTGGGTGTGTGTATATATGTGTGTGTATTTGTGTGTATTGTGTTAGGGGTTGTATAGTTATATTTATACTTGTATGTATGGATTTCATTTCCATTCATAATTTTCTTTACATGTTTGATATCCACGTGCAAAGAATTGTTCGGTTTTCTTTTGAGTGTTTATGTATGTGTGAATGTGTGTGTGTGTGTGTGTGTGTGTGTGTGATTGTTTGCGTAATTTATTTATCTGTATGGGTGTGGGTGTTTATATATTGGTATATATCGTGTTCTGTATGTATGTGTATGTATATGTATGTGTGAGCGGGTATATGTATATTGTTTATGAGTTGAGTGTTGTATGTGTCTGTGAGGAAGTATGAATAAGTAATGTGTTGAGTGTATGAGCATGTGTGTGTATATATAGTTTATTTTTTGTTTTTTTGTTTTTTGTTTTTGGTTTTTTGCTTGTTGTTTTTTGGTTTTTGTACATTTTTAAATATGAGAACTTTTATAATAGGTTTTTATATTCAATTGTTTATAGGGTTTATTTTAGATTATTTTAGATTATATATTGATTATATATAGATTATATTTTTATTTTTTTATATTCTTTCATTGATAATTTTATTATTTTATTATTTTAAATTATTTTAAATTATAGTTTAAAATATTGATATTTTTAGATCGAAAATCCACCTGAAGATTGTCGGTAGCAGACATGAAACATTTGTAGTGGCGGTTTATTTAATTTATATTAAAATTTTATGTATTGATTAAGTCTTTCCTTGTTTGGTTTTAAAATAGTGGTTTTGTCTCGAATTATATTATATATATATATATATATATATTTATAATAAATCTCTGAACGAGTTATAAACAGTAGCTGCACGATAATATGATGTATATTTGTCACTTAAATGTGGCTAACCACTAAGGGTGGATGCTACTGTAGCTTGTAGCCCCAGGAGAACATCTTCTCCAGCTGGCCATAGACACACATTCTGTGCTCTATCAGTATTTGCGAAGGGAAGTCATCCTTCCCATCGTCGACCTGACGTGATAGGCATGGACCCGGGTTTCTGAGTATTTACCCGTCATCAGCGCACGACAAACACCGGTATTCGATGCGAAGGGGTCCCAATGTAAATACATATATCCTTTTTCCAGTGACGAAAAGTCACCAACCTCCAAAAAGTGTAAACAAGCAATAATAAATCTCTGAACGAGGTATAAACAGTAGCTGCAAGACAATGGGAAGTATATTTAGCACTTAAATGTGGCTAACCACTAAGAGTGGATGCTACTGTAGCTTGTAGCCCCAGGAGAATAGCTTACAGTGTACTGAGGAACGAAAGGAAACTAGGCAACAACTTACATTAGGGAGACGGCAATCAGCACGGGGGAAGGAATTGACGGCAACTGACGAGAGCTCAAAAAGAAGTAATGCTCGTCAGTACACGACCAGCATGCTCGAGCAGAACATAGAGGGTTGGTTAATATCATAGAGGTTAAGGTATTATCAACGCATAGAACTGACACGTTACTTAGATTATAAAGGCCATAAACATAGTAATAGACAGATCGAACCTCAACAGAAAACACGAATGGAACAAGAACATCCCCATCACCGCATCACACAACATGACGACTAAAGACAGAAGGGAAAAAAAAGACACATATACAAACAGTGTAATACAGACAAAAGACAAACATACACATATAATGATAAATATAAGAAATAGAGATAAGTAAACAGAAACATAAAACTATATAAAGGACACGGATACAAACAACATAGTCAGCAAATCCACATCCACACACAAACACAGAAAGATGCAAAAACGATCTCAAAATTAAGGGTCCACAACAGCAACAGTAGCAGCAGCAGCAGCAGCAAAAGAAGGGAAAATGTAAGTGAGGTCAGGGTTAAAGCACCACTAAGAACAACGACGATGACGATACCAACAATATAAATGCCACGAATATAAACAGTGTAGTGAGCAAATATATAAACACATACATAGGCTCACACGAGAAACACATAGACACGCATACGCACACAAACACACACATACGCACGCACGCACACAGATACAGACGCAAATGCATGCGCATCGTAAAAGGTCAGAATGGACTAAGCAGAGCAGGAGGATACAAGAGGAAGGAAAGGGTCGCTGAAGAGGTCACAGATGTGTGACGAAAGATTTCCGGGCAATGGACACCAGTTAAAATAAAAACAGTAATAAACGAGTGAAGAACGAATATGTCGTGCGTGTGTTTATTTGGCAAAGAAAAAGAAAAAAAAAGCTATCCCGAAATATAACAATCTTTCAAGACACGGTTTCACATGAGGTATCTTGCAACACACATTAAAATGTATATATATACATATATATGTGGTAATGCTTCAGCAAGTAGAGAATACCCGATCAGCTAAGGGAGGAAATATAATCGTAAAATATAAAAAGAAGCAACAGAAATGTAATTACAGCTATCCAGGGATTCCTGGCCGAAAACAATAATTTATTCCGCTATTTATCAAGCTGAAAACATTAAAGTTTGTCAGTTGTCCTTTGAGCAGATAACTTTTAAACAAGACACGATTGTAAAGAAGGAGGCATGCATACATACATACATACATACATACATACATACATACATACATACATACATACATACATACATATATACATACATACATACATATTTATAAATAAGGATAATATCGATAT
>NC_043000.1:137642491-137654991 GCF_006345805.1 Octopus sinensis
GTTTGGTGCGTTTTAAGCAACCACATAGAGCGCCATTCCGTTGGTTCTTGGCTTCCACATGATGTAAACACTCTCTATCGATATTGATACAAGAAAAAAAAAAACAAACAGGTCAGATCGATCACGATTTGTAATGTATTTCGCTAACTTTTTATTTGATATCAAACAATCGCTTTACGACATGAAAGCTGAAACTGCGCATGTTTTTGTCTTCATATTGATCACAAAATAAAAGATCCTTTCTATAAAGATGTAACTTATATCAAGGTTACACTGTAGAAATTTCCATGTAACCTTGATTACACTTGCTAAACATGAAAAAGAGAATTATTAGTTGCATGATGTTTTTAAACATTTATATATTTCTCTGACTTTATATCTGATATATTCTTAATTAAGTACAGATTTCATGTCTGCTGTTATGAATCTTGTTTATACATGTGAGTGTCTCTAATTAGCTATTAATTATGCAACAAGAAACCTAATAACAGACTTGCCAGCTGGAGTTCTGTTTTTCTTTTGTTTCCGCATCGCCTGAACGTTCCCATATGACCAAGAACAACATAAAACTGACGTAACAAGAACAGATCGATATTAAATACATTAGCAATAAGTAAAATTATAGTGAAAGCTGACTACTTCTACGATAAACAGGTTTATAAATTTTTTTTTCATTCCACGTATATATATGTACGATAAACAGAGTCAATTATTTCACCTTTCCTGGTTAATAGAATTCACGAGCCAACGAGAGGAAAGTCAATGTGGTCATTTAATCAGCTAGAATTAAAGACTAAATCTCCCTCAAATGACAACCTGCCTGTTTAAAAATAAAAGGAGAAACACGTGAAGATAATGTAATGCTAAATAAATTACGTCTGAAAGAGATACTAGAAAATCATGGCTGCAGTGTATTTGATCATAGGTCTGCTCTATCAGAGCTGATCAGGAGTAACCCCGCCACCACTGATATCAATATCAATAACAATAGTAATAACTAAAACACCAACTGCAGCAACTTGAACTTCTACTAATAGGTGCATTAGGACTGACAATAAAAGGGAAACATAGCGTTGACGCATTTATTTCGTGTAGGTTCTTAAAGGGGAATAAGCAAAACTACTATAACTAACTGAGATATGTTTATAAACTTAACTGCTTGAAGCTTGAAGCTTTCTACAAAAGATGCTAACTGCTAGCAATATGAGTATACGTAGAATATATTTCACTCTCACTACACGTTATCTGAAAGGTTTCTGTGTGGTCTTTTCTGGCCTTGAGAAACCGTTGAAATCCTGAATAATTCCAAGTTGACGGTTGAATAGAGAGAGAGAATTCCAGTGGGTTGTTACATAAGGAAGGAGAATCAGTAAACTAGTTATTTCTAGAGCAGAGGGTGTGGAGTGAGTTTGTGAGATAAAAAAAGATGAGACTATTGGGTTTCAGTAAGAGGTGCACTCAGCCATCCATAAGAAGCATATTCGATTATGTGAATGGCAGAAATCACATTGGGAGACAGATATTCCAAATAACATATATAATTCACAATTGATCCAGACGCGACACATATACCGATAAATGTTATCATCTCAAACACACAAAAAAATATAGATTCACCTGGAGTCATCCACTAGAATACACTTATCTGTAATTGCGATGAAAACAAAACAACCATTGGGTATCTGGAGTCTCGTTCAGGATTTCTATCACTTGACAAAATTTTTTCTAAGGATATTGTAGAATCCTTCTGTCGGCCATTACTGAACCCTGAATATTGTAATAAATCTGCTGACAAAATCACCACATTTGTTGTCTTTTGTTCTTCCAAGTTTTCACTGTACAAACAATATATATCAGCCTACTCTCAACTTCTTACATACATTAGTTACATAGTGAAATGTTCTTAGGTGTTATGTACAGAAGCTTCTTCCGATAAAATCAACCAGGATAAGGACGAATCTTAATTATGTAATATCCACTGTATTCGAGATTCTATCCTTAGTAATACTTCTCATTCGGTTTTGACGCCTTACGTAACAAGTACAAACAATAAGAACATATATGAATGTCAATCTCAAGCAACAAAATTTTTCTACACCTTCCCACACTTTTCCTATATTTCTAACATCTCAAAATCGATGAAAACAGTTTGGCATATATAAAAAACATTTTATCATCTTGAATCATTTCATCCTCTTGCTGAGAGAAAGAACATATTTTGTTGTTTAAAATATAGAACGGTTTATTTTCCCACACTACGACAATTGCTCTCTCCTTCGAGAACGTCACCGAAAGCAATACGTTCCTTGCTATATGAAAATTCGTCTACCCTGGAAACATATCACCTACGATAGCTCTTCGAGATCGAAATGCTCCCTGCTTAGGTAAAACAGTTGCTGCATACGTTAATGATATCCATATTCTATCAAATCTTTTTGGTTGATTATCACACTGTGTAAGCCAGCTACTATAATAATTATTTATATACTATAGGCGCAAAGCCTGAAATTGTGAGGGAGTGGGGCTAGTCGATTACATTCACTCAAGCACTAAAATGGCACTTTTTTCATCGACTGCGATTGAATGAAAGGCGAATTTCAACTCAGACCGTCAAGACGGATGAAATTCCGCTAAGCATTTTATCTGTCGTACTATCTGTTCTGCCAGCGTTCCGCCATAATTTATACAAAAGGAAAAAGTAATATAATATAATAAATGTATGTATATATACACACACCTACACACACACACACACACACACACATATATACTCTTTTACTTGTTTCAGTCATTTGACTGCGGCCATGCTGGAGCACCACCTTTAGTCGAAGAAATCGATCCCAAGACTTATTCTTTGTAAGCCTAGTACTTATTCTATCGGTCTCTTTTGCCGAACCACTAAGTGAAGAGGAGGTAAATACACTAGCATCGGTTGTCAAGCGATGTTGGGGGACAAACATAGACACACACATATGTGTGTGTGTGTATATATATATATATATATATATATATATGTGTGTGTGTGTGTGGTGTATGTGTGTGTGTGTGTTTATACATATATATGTTTGTATGTATCTAGAGTTCAGATATAAAACTCATTAACCTATCTATAATTTATAGCTACGACACAGACTCCTGTGTACATGATACAGGCTTTTTCTATCTGCTAATCAACTATACGCATAGCTGCAAGTACATCACGCACGTCGGATCTACACTGCATTCCTAAAGAGAGATCTCAAAAGCTAATGTCATTATGACAAATTGCTTTTCTTCAAAAGCATCATGATAATATACATAGAAATATTATCCTAATAAACTAATTTCCAATGTCTAGCACATATTCTGTGAGAATGTTTCATACTGACCAAGCATACGTAGCATTACATGAATTCACCGCCATTTGATCACTACAAAGTACAAGTGCGTATCCCCTTTTAAATACACCTCAGGAAATGTTGGACGTTGTTGCTCTCACAAATACACAGACACGCCTGTGAGAACGTCGCATGGCACTCCAGCAGCTACGCATGTGGGTCTGCCAATGGACATGGCAGTGGGTACACTTGAGTGGGCACGCTTAAAACTCAACCATCCGATTATAAATGCAAAGATCCTTTCTAGCGCCTTATTCAAAATTTTAGTACATTTTCAGAATTATACTTGTTTGGCAAAAGATTTAAAGACACCGCATGTAGAAAACGGAACGATACTCCAAAGACACACGGGAGTCACTTAAAACAACAATATCATTACTTTTATTACATATATTTTTTTGTTATAGTAATATATAGCATATAGTATTATTGAGTATAACAATTTCGAGATCGTAATATATACTATAAAGTGTAAAATAATTGTTCGTATATCTAGGACTGCGTTACTGAATCATATCCCCTGCATCGAAGCGAAGTTAGATGTTACCAAGATTGTATAATTTCATGTAGACGAAATACAAACAAGCATGCTCACATATAAATTTCCAATAATAATATCCATCAAAGATCAACCTACCAAAGCTCTAACCGAACAACCATCTTCTTCCCCAAGACAGCTACCCATGATCATAAGGAAATAATGGCTACATATATAAAATTGCGATATAAAACTCATTAACCGCTTCTATAATCAAAAGGAAATGAAATTAAGATATTGGAATGTAGTCTTTTCTTCGAATCAGATAAACAGAACAGATAAAGGGACAGACAAACAATTTTTCTTCACGGTTTATACGAAACGGCCAACAGCTAACTTCCAGTAGACACAAAAGAAGTGTATCAGTGATTAGGTCATAGGTGTACGACGAAGCCTTTTGATAATTTATAGTATAAATAATATAACTACAGTCAATGTAACGGAATAAGCGTATTTTATATGACTATCATCAATGTTCCACGGCGTAATTCTTATTCTTTCACTGATTTTAGTTATTGACCTCGGCCATGCTGGGACACCGACTTCAAGAGGTTTAATCGATCATATCGCCTTTACTACATATTTCGGTCTGATACTCATTGTAATGATCTCTATTTATCAAAAAGTAAAGTTATCGCTTTTTTTATACATAATGGACGGTAAAATATACCGGTTTATTCAAACACGAACAGACACTGCTGCTGCATTCATATACATGCACATACATACATACGTACATATATACTTACAGACAGACAGACAGTCAGGCACACGCAGGCACACGCAGGCACACGCAGGCACACGCATATACATTGAAAACTATCTATCTATGTATGTATCTATCTATCAGTCTATTCATCCGTCAATCAATTTATCACTATGTATGTATGTATGTATGTATTTATCTATCTATCTATCTATCTATCTATCTACATATCTATCAATCTACGCACACAAACACACATATATAAGTATATATATATATATATATATATAAATGTGTGTATGTATATATATACATATATAAATGTGTGTGTATGTATGTATATATATATATACATATATAAATGTGTGTGTATGTATGTGTATATATATATATGCATATATAAACACACACACCCATATATTTAAAAGTTGAAAAAATATCACACATCTTTGCTGGTTCGGAAACTTGTGAAAACTGGAACATGAAATATGTTATATATCTTATAATACTATAGAAATATAAGAATATCATAGCAGCGCGACAGAAAATTGTTGATAAAGACGTGCTGTCATTTGAACCGGGAGAAAATTGAGGGGTCTGAATGTATTTAGAAAAACATATAAACTATTGACAATTGTGAGAGTGGTACATACCAATTTTTTTTTTTTGTATTCGCTTAAAGATCGGCAAGAAGTCATTGGGAATAATGATTTCTGAAGCTTCAGCTGCCAGTAGATTGTCACATTCCTTTCAATATTGCATATACAATTTGCTTTCTTTTCTTCACACGTATTTATCTAAATGTGACTTCTCCCATACTTCTACTCCTCCTCTCTCTCTCTAGATATATATGTGTGTGTGTGTGTGTGTGTATGTATGTTTATATATGTATATGTATACATGTGTGTGTGTGTGTACGTATATATGTAACTTTATAGATACGCACATGCATAGACAGACAGACAGAGAAAGAAAATTGGTAGTCGACAGGCGTCCTCAAATTTCTTGCAAAATACCTATGTCTTTACTACCCACAAGGGGCTAAACATAGAGGGGACAAACAAGGACAAACAAACGGATTAAGTCGATTACATCGACCCCAGTGCGTAGGTGGTACTTAATTTATCGACCCCGAAAGGATGAAAGGCAAAGTCGACCTCGGCGTAATTTGAACTCAGAATGTAACGGCTAACGAAATACCTATTTCTTTACTACCCACAAGGGGCTAAACATAGAGGGGACAAACAAGGACAGACAAACGGATTAAGTTGATTAAATCGACCCCAGTGCGTAGGTGGTACTTAATTTATCGACCCCGAAGGGATGAAAGGCAAAGTCGACCTCGGCGTAATTTGAACTCAGAATGTAACGGCTAACGATATACCTATTTCTTTACTACCCACAAGGGGCTAAACATAGAGGGGACAAACAAGGACAGACATAGGTATTAAGTCGATTACATCGACCTCAGTGCGTAGGTGGTACTTAATTTATCGACCCCGAAAGGATGAAAGGCAAAGTCGACCTCGGCGGAATTTGAACTCAGAACGTAACGGCAGACGAAATACGGCTAGGCATTTCGCCCGGCGTGCTAACGTGTCTGCCAGCTCGCCGCCTTTCTTGCAAAATACCGTTCACGAAATATTATAATTGTTTCATTGCAACGAGCGAAGGAAAATAAGATGCAAGCAAGACAGTTGTTTGTACTAAATCTTAAAGCAACAAGTAATATTTGAAAACTATCACAGAATTTTTAAATTTGACCTTAATTGTAAGAATCTTTTTAAAAATCTCAATGCTTATACCCATTTTTATCTGGTTTATACATTTTCCTAATATGTAGTATGCAAACCTTAGTATTGATAATCCATCATTCAATATGTAATTATGTAAGACCCTTTATTTTATATACTACTCCAGGAAGCTTATACACTATTTGGGGTATTAATTCAGTATTATAAAAACTTGCGTTTTTTTCTTGCATGTAACTTCGTGGGCGTATACATATTTAATTCTTTATTGCCCACAAGGGGCTAAACATAGAGGGGACAAACAATGTCAGTCAAGGGGACTAAGTCAATTATATCGACCCCAGAGCGTAACTGGTACTTATTTAATCGACCCCGAAAGGATGAAAGGCAAAGTCGACCTCGGCGGAATTTGAACTCAGAACGTAACTGCAGACCAAATACGGCTACGCATTTCGCCTGGCGTGCTAACGATTCTGCCAGCTCGTCGCCTTTGGGCGTATACATATTGCTAAACTAGCAACCATGGTTTGTAAGGATCTGCCGTTAATCAGCCTTTTATTTTAGTTGAAATATATTTCAAATACAGCACGGATTTTTGTCAGTGAACAGGTCGCGGTCTTTTAGCGACGAAAATATTTTGACAAATTAAACTTAAATGTTGATTTGAATCGAACGGCTTTTGTGTGTTTCTTAATGGCTTACAACCACCTTCCACGCTGCAATTGTTTTCGTTCCTGTACACGATCTCAGATCAAGTCACTTGCTATGCAAGTACATCTCCGTAATATATTTCACGTTCTACTTCTAATGATGAATGTAGTCTTGAAGAAAAATAGTTTCTACAAATCCTGCGTTGAAAGTTGTTATGGTAACATACGTAGACGACTTTTTAAAATCACCTTGACCTCTTTTCACAAGTCTTATAATTTATTGGGTACGCCTGAGGAATTGATTTAAAGTCTACTTAGTGGCATACCCGACCACCAGTAGCATTTTCCTTTCATTATTCTGCCCTTATCTCCTCCTCCTCTCCCGGTTCACTTCTTCTGTTACTGTTCACTCCCCCCGATTACTGACATCCCTTCCCTCTCTTCACCTGTATGTCTTCTTGCACTTCCTCTAATTCTCTACTCCTCCTCCTTCTCCTCCATATTCCGCTTACATCCTTCCTTAACTTGACTTTTACACTTTTCTTCCCCTTCTCCCCTTCCACCTTTCAATCTCTCGCACAAATATGTGGCATGCTATCGCCTTGTTTTTCTCTAATATCTCTATGCTACAATTTACTGGGTGCATATCCATGACTTTTTGCACGTTCTATCAGCCAACTGTGAACATTACGGTTATTACGTAATTCCCAACTTCCAGAAGTCGAGGAACAGCTTTCTCTCCTTAGTATTCCGCATTTTTATGATCTACGTATATATATGGCTGACGGTTAGTAAGGAGAGACACAAATAAGTGAGAAGAAAACAAAGGACCACTGATGCGGTCACAGGAGTGTGACGAAAGAACTCTGGCCGAAATAAGATTAAGATTAATGTAAAAAATAAATAACACTGAAGCAAAGTAACACCAAATATATAGTGCGTGTGTTTTTATTGGCTAAACTGGCAAAATGACCATTCCGAAATATAACAATACATATATATATATATATATATAACGTGACGTATTTTTGCCATTTCAATATGGCAAACGCCTAAGGGTGGATGCTACTGTAGTTTTTAGCCCCAGGAGGACACACTCCTCCAGCTGGCCATAGACACACTTTCTGTGTCCTGTCAGTATTTGCAAAGGGAAGTCATCCTTCCCGTCTTCAACTTATGATACACACGGACTCGAGTTTCGAGGTATTGAATTCTCGTCAGCGTGTGACAATCATAGTTGTCGCCGAGAATTAGATTTCCTTCACAAATATTTATACTTTTTCCAGCGTCCACTGTCGCTGATATTGAAAAAGTGAAATCCAACAATGATAAATATCAATGTGAGTTATATACAGTAGCGGTAACACAACGTGACGTATTTTTGCCATTTCAATATGGCAAACCCCTAAGGGTGGATGCTACTGTAGTTTTTAGCCCCAGGAGGACACACTCCTCCAGCTGGCCATAGACACACTTTCTGTGTCCTGTCAGTATTTGCAAAGGGAAGTCATCCTTCCCGTCTTCAACTTATGATACACACGGACTCGAGTTTCGAGGTATTGACCTCTCGTCAGCGTGTGACAATCATAGTTGTCGCCGAGAATTAGATTTCCTTCACAAATACTTATACTTTTTCCAGCGTCCACTGTCGCTGATATTGAAAAAGTGAAATCCAACAATGATAAATATCAATGTGAGTTATATACAGTAGCGGTAACACAACGTACAGTAGCATCCACCCTTAGGGGTTTGCCATATTGAAATGGCAAAAATACGTCACGTTGTGTTACCGCTACTGTATATAACTCACATTGATATTTATCATTATATATATATATATATATATATATATATATATATATATTATATATATATATATATATATATATATATATATGTATATATATATATATATATATATGTATATATATATATATATATATATATATATATATATATATATATATATATGAATTATTAAGGTGTTTATTCTCAATTTCGAACCGAAAGGCAACAAGTATAGCCGTCACTAAAGTGACAGAGGGTGCTAGTCAACACCAGCATTGCTAGAAATAAGAGTCAAAACAATTCTTGGCCACATGGGAGTACTTTTCTAACGACTGACAAGGGAGACAAGATCCCTCCCTACCACAAGCGACACAGAGTCATATCAGCGCTGATTTCAGATTCGATTAATCTCCATCAGTGACACATTACTCAGTCACTGAGGTTTAAAGAACGTAACTCACCTGTCAGCCTTATGGTGAACACCATAAGAAACATTGACTGATTTAGAAAATGGTGAAGTATTATAAATTATTAAGGTGGCTATTCGAAATTTACAACTGAGGGCAACAAGTGCAGTCACGTCACTAAAGTGACGAGGGGTGCTAGCGAGCACCGGCTTTGCTAGAAACAAGAATCAAAACAACTCTCAGCTATGTGTATGTAGATATATATATATATATATATATATATAATATATATATATATATATATTTATTTATTTATATATAGGGAGAATTCACGAACAAACATCAAAAGACGAAGACAGGTGGTATATAAAACAAACAGATGTATTAGTATAACGCTCAGGAATAGAAAAAGTCTTTTACGTTTCGAGCCTACGCTCTTTTACAGAAAGGGAAACAGAAAAAAAACAAGAAGAGATCAAAATGTGTGTACTGGCTACCTATCTATCATGGCGACTGATATATATATATATATGAAGGTAAGTTTAGAGGGATGGATTATGCGGGTGGAGGTTAAGACTAACCGTAGTGATTAGTATTTAACATCTATGACTACTAGTAGTTGTCACCCATGCTGTCAATTCCTCCGATGTGTAATTCCGTATTCGCCTCACTTGATGGCAATATTATCTGGAGTGCATATTAGCAATAATTATAACGATAGAGAATATGGTGACTGTGACATCCTAAAAATTGATTTGGATTTTACAATGTTCTACAGAATATTTTTATGTTAAAAATGTGCTGTATTTTATTGTAATATACAAGGGAATACATTTTGAGGGTATACCAGTCTCCATATTCTCTATCACCTTAATTATTGAACACACACACACACACACACACACACACAAACACACACACAAGCATACACACTTGACATCTTCCTGACGTCTCTTTTGTTTCTTTCGAATTTCTCCTAATACTTATAAATTTAAAAAAAAACATATTTTTGGTTAATTTGTCTCTACTATTTCCTTTTTAGAAAAAAACCTATGTTTTACTATTTAACACTTGTTTTCCAAAGATTTCATCCCCGGAACTCTGAAACGTATGCTGTAATACACTATATGCACTGTATGTCTTTCTTCGTTCGCACTTGTGAGAATTATTTTAGATATGTCTGCTGTTTTATCAATCTTTTTGCATTTTCTAACTTAATTTCGTTTTTTGGCTTTGACTTAAGTTTTCTATATAATTTCTAAACTATGTTATCCTTGTAATTTGCATTTATACGAGATTTTTTCCTTTAACGTTTTGATGCTTATTTTTTTGAGAACTGATACGTCTAAAGATGTCATTTGGTTGCATTCATTTTATTGCTGATATTTTGTTTTGCTTATGTTTTAGTTGTTTCGTTGTAGGAGCATTAGTTGCAAAAAGTCGATTATTATTTTAATCGTTACTCTTTTTATATTTGAAGCTTTCACCAGCAATCAGTTTTTTTCAGTCTGTACAATTTTCCTTATGTTTTGTTGTGCAAAATAACTAATCTCCTCCGAAAACATGACTGAAAAAGTAACTCAGTACATTCATTCTATTTTCTTTTGCTTTTGCTTTTAGGCCTCCTGATAATTTCTGTCAGAATTAGGGTTCATAGATTATTAATTTGTTCTAAATTTTCTATTTCTTTTGTGATTGATCATTGACATTGCCAATACTCTAGTGTTTTGCTTAGAACGAACATATTTTTCAACAGCTCAGTAGTACTACCAAGTTTTGTTATATAAATTGTTTTTCTTTTATAGGAATGCTTTGCTGAACAAACACTTTGAAACAGCCGGAGTAGAAGGTCCTGCCTTATAGTTATTATTTTATTTGAACTGAAACATTTTCTTCCATTTACATTTTGCAATATGGTTCCTTTTACTAGAGCGTTCAGTAAGATGTACTAACACTCAAGTATATGTTCAAATAATTTCCAAATACTCGAAAATACATCTAGAAATATATAAATATTTAAAAATATAAATAGAAAAATTGGTAAGCTCTCAAACAGCGACATAAGCTATTACAGACAGCTACTATATAACACCAAATTAATATGATGTATACAATGTTGCCAACAACAATATAAAAACTGACAAAGGTGAAAATTTGCACGAAATTAACAGTATTGAATGCAAAACATTTGCTACCGTAAAAAAAAAACAAAAAAAAAACAGATAGGGTTTTAGATGCAGGTCGAATTTAATCAAACAATGTAACTGACTAAAGTAATCACACAAAAAGTGTACCAAATGTACTATCATATTTGTCAATGAAAATGCAAAGTGAGGGTGATATACTTCTTCTTCGAATAAGGGAAGCTTCGTAAGCCACCAACGAAATAGTTAATGGAAAAGATAGAGCAGTTCTGGTAGGACATGGGCTTTACTGATATGGGTAGGTCTGATGAAAGAGTATGCATTGTCCCAGAAGGAAACAACGTAGCTAACTAGAGCCCAGTTCGAATTCCTTACAATTGCCATAAGCCGGTGCTGCATTTAGTAGATGTATCACTAAAATCACAGAAAAGGATAATAGTGGTGATATTGATATTTGGTTTTCCGTTACATATATGGCACAATGTAAGCCGAAAATAACGGACGCTAAATATTCGCCTCACTTGATGGCAATATTATCTGGAGTGCATATTAGCAATAATTATAACGATAGAGAATATGGTGACTGTAACATCCTAAAAATGTATTTCTTTGTATTTTACAATGCTCTACAGCATATTTTTATGTTTAAAATGTAGTGTATGACATTGTAATATACAAAAGAATAAATGTTAAGGGTATAACAGCCTCCATATTCTCTATCGCTTTAATTATTGAACACACACACACACACATGCACACAGACACACACACACACACACATGCACACACACACACACACACAAACACACACAAGCGTATACACTTAACATCTTCCTGATGTCGCTTTTGTTTCTTTGGAATTTCTCCTAATACTTATAAATTTAAAAAAGCGGGCTTCTGGAAACACTACGAGATTTCTCATAGCACTAAAGTAACACTGAAAAGTTCGGAAGCAATATTCTATCGCGACTGCAGTGATAAGAGCAATACGACCGGTGGTGCAAGTCAGAACTCACAACGGTTACATATGTGAGAATAAATGTCACTTATGAAACCCAGAAAGTGGGAACACATTAAGGAGGAAAAGAAAACAGACAAGAGCAGAGACAAAACAATTGGATATGTATATCGCAGGGTCG
>NC_043000.1:137657491-137689991 GCF_006345805.1 Octopus sinensis
AAAAAAATGAATGAAATCTTGTTAACCATATTCGCCGTGTCTGAAAAAGATATGTATAGTGCAAGACTTATAGAAATAATGTTTGAATGGTCTGTCTGTCACAACCAATACAGTCTGGTAGTAGTTAATTGCAAATATATTTCTGGTTACAATTCATTGCTGTAATCTTAATTGTTTTGACACTTTACGAATATACATGAAATACTTATTTCATATTTCCCTTCATAATTCCAGAACTAATACTAAGATGATTCATTTGTAATCCTCTCCTCTAATCACGATCTGCGCAGTCAAAAACGTTCGATAATACACCTATGCTTAGAAATTATTAGCAATTACAAACACGTACGTGTATAAATGCAAGTTTGAATACGTTCTTATAAATAAGGAGACCAAGTCTCTAGACTTCTCTATAACAGGCGTTTATCAAGAATGAATAATCAGTTCCGTTTATAAAATAGTGTTTTTTTTTTAAATATATATTACACATATCAAACAACTAATGTAATCTATACAGTAACTGCTGTAACTTACTCAAATATTGCGCACCTTCTACTCTAAAATTACACAAGAATTATACAAGAATTATAGTAAAGTCTTGTTACAAGTATTAAAACAGTTTTTCAAATCGGTTGTGTTTGCTCTTCGTCTTATAACATTACATTACAAAGCTGTTATAAATAAGCACACACAACCTCTACGTTATACATTGAAAACAATTGGAAAAACTAAATACTGATTTAGTTATTTATCTTGCATTTATACAATGCGTTGAAGAAAATGTGAATGTTGTCAATTTAAATAAATGGCATACGAAAACGATTGAATTATATAATGTATAACGTACAACAACTTTTGATATTGTTGTGTGCACGCCCTCTGACGATGAAGTAGGCTAGCCCAATACGTAGATATAGAGGGAGAAGTCTAGACGTCGTCAGTGAAGAGTAGAAGAGTTGAGTAGAAGGCATCCGAACATGCGACGTAACAGATATAAAACGAAAGATAAAATGATATAACACCTATTGTAATCGCTACCTATACAAGGCCTTATGAAATGCAGAAGTAGAAATATTTGAGTAATAATAAACATAGACAAGAATAAAGCAGGAGGATCAATATTCATCACATTCGGTGAAGACAATATAGACAATTATACATATGTGCATTTGTGTTATATATCTGCGTGTGTGTACGTGTATCCACACCAAATGTCTGTCATTGTAGTAGGAACGAAACGGAGGGACTCTACAAGATATGATGTATTTCTAAGTGTATGCGTATTTCGGTTTGTTTATGCAAGGGCGTGGAAGATCCATCGCATATAAATTAGATGATAACGAGAATTTAAATTACGCAGTGCAAGCCGTTACGGAACCTGAACTTATATTTTCCACAATGGAATTGATAACCATGACGATATTAGTTGAAAGTAATAGCAATACCGCTGAGGATGATGTCGATTGACAATACGTTTGATGGTGAGAATGACGGTTGTGATAAAATTGTTCACATGTATGATGAGACCGATAATAATTAACTGCCTGTTTTCATTATGCGGCTGTTTCTTATGAACATAATGACAATAGGCATTATAGCGCTGTTGATCATAATAATTAGGATGTGAAAATTAAGTACAACATCAGTGAACTATGTTGCTGTTTTCCTAGTTTGTATTGTTAGCATTTATAGTGGTGAAGATAGGGTGCATTGTAAAGCATCTGATTAAAAGCACCGTAAATAATGTTGGTCTTTTAAGCTGCAGAGAATTGATGAAAAGATGTTTTCAATGTAGGAAAAACAAACCCCAATGTATTCGCAATTCGCTGCTGCATTTTCATAGACAGTATTAATGTATAAATATGTATGGGTGTGTGAGTGTTTGTGTGCATATATCCATTTGAAGAGAGGGAGAGAGAAATGTATGTTGCATACAATACATATACATACTATTTATTCCAAGGTAAAGGGGCATTCTATTCATCTGTCTTGATGAGGTAGCGTGATGGTTTTCAAATATATTTTTATGGAATTACTTCTTGTTCTCTCCCGCCGGCATCATGTACCGTATCATTGCTTGTAAAGTGAAGACTATCCATCAATATATATGTAGTTACGCCCAAAACAATGAAATTAACAAACAATTAATAGCAGCAGAATGGGCATTAAGATCGTAACTAGTATGAATCAGTAAAGAAATCCGTAATATTTGATATGCGATAAGGTGGCAAGCTGGCAGAACCGTAAGCAGACCTGGAAAAATACTCAAGTTCAAATTCCGCCGAGGTCGACTTTGTTTTTCCTCTTTTCGGGATCGATAACATAAGTACCATTTGAACACTGTAGTCGATGCAATCGATTTATCGCCTCTCCGAAATTGCTGGCCTTGTGCCAAAATCTGAAATCAATATTTGACATGGGATATATACCTAAGGAGAGATTTCCTTACTATTTAGATACTACTTCTGTGTAATAGCAGCAGTCACTGCTATTTTAATCTAGCAGAAACAATTCCTGGAATATTTATAAATTCCCATAATACTACTTGGGAATCTTTACGCGGTCGATCGACCGGTTAGAATTTGCAGTCAAATCCCACTTAAATTACAATTTATCATCTTACAAAACTATGTGATGAGTTGGATGATGTGCGCCGTATACAATTCTAGACGAACAGGCGGTTTGGTCATAAATAAAACGGTACATAGTTACGGGTCCTGCTGTAATATCAGCGTCCGATGTGGGAAGAAGAGCCTAAAATAAGAAGAACAATATTTTATTGGGCGATATTGGAATGATAAAACTTTTGTCATTAAATGGAATAGAGAGACAAGAACTAAATAGCGTAAATTGCACAAGGAAAGTTTTTTTCACTAATGTTACCACTATTACATCTCGCAGTACAATAACAATCATCATCATCAACACCATAGATAATCGCCTTAAGCACTCTTGCTACTTCAGTCACAACACTGCCAGTCAGCCCTGCTGTGTAAGCAACAGTTACTGTTGACCAGAATGATTAAGTGAAACTAATGTATGCTTAACATGCTAGTGTCTCTTTGGTGTGTAGCAGTTAACAAATTGCTGCAATTTATTTTGTTTATAATTTTTGTCGCTGTAATGACATTTTGCACATTGTAGACATAAACACGATATCCAAAGATCCTTCAGTTTATGTGAGTTGTTTCTCATCCAAATAACAGCAGATAACTAAAAACAGATAAAGGAAACAAATGAAAAATTTTAAAGAAAGGATGCTATAACCCAAGGTGATCTATTATTGCTTTTGCCTAAAACGATGTTCTATAGTCAGATAATGGACATCACGATAGGAATACCGGTTGCGGACGTATTGTTAGAGCGATCTTCTTCGCCAATAAACTTAATGCAGGTGAAAACGAGATACAGGTGTGTGACTTTCTATCAATGTAAAGACGCTTAGCTTTCATGTCTTTCTTGCATGTAAATCTCTAATCAGAATGAAGAAAGGAAAAGCATCGGTTAAGCTATTAAGCTTACAGTTTTCGTGACATGTGTATTGTGCTCATCGACGCATTTTTCAATTGAACAAGTATCGGCTTGCGTCTCCAAACAGGAAGATTTACTGTCCTCCGTCTTTATTTTTATGTCTTTATTAGATTTATTAGAACGACAGGTGAGTCCCAGTGAAACACTAAACCATACAGTTTCCTGTCCTACACTCTACAAATAGCCATACATTTTCATAACAGTCATCTATACAGTACGATTCGATATGCATTATAATTTGATTTTTATAAGCTATATATGAGAATTTATAGAACGGCGGACAGAATAATTTATTGTATTAAGTAAGGTTAATTTTGGTTCCGGGTTCAAAACATAAGTTTGAACTTTCATTTGATCTCCCTACAATCAATGAAATAACTACTAGCAAAAGTTGTCTTATCTTTACTTGTTTCATTGAATTGCGTTCGTGTCGGGGTACCACTTTGAAGGGTTGTGTGGTATAAATTGATACCCAGTAGTTAGATTTTAAAGTCTGGTATTTATTCTGTCGTTTTTTGCCAAGCCACTAAGTTACGAGGACTTATACGAGCCGACTCCAGTTGTCAATGGTAGAAGAAAAAACAAAAACACAAATACATATATATCTATATACACATGTATATACGATAGGCCTTTATGAAGTTTCCCTCAACAAAATTTCCCATAAGGCATCGATCATCCGGCTATTTTCTGTATGTTATATATACTTGAAAGTCCTGGTGTTTTTGTTACGTATTTGTCTGAATGCTTTTTTATCATACCTAATACACTTACTATTATAGGAATTATTTCTGTTTTTAGGCTTCACTTTCGAGTTACCTCTATTCCCAGAACTTTGTATTTTGAAAGTTTCTCCGTTTCATTGAGAGAAACGTTGTCATCTGTTCATACTGATACATCGATTAGAAAGCATTTTTTCTTGGTAATCCCTGATAACTATATCCGGCTTATTAACCTTGATTTCTCTGTAACCTTGATAGTTCTATCCCAGAGTAAGGTTGCTTTCTCCTTTTCTGTGATTATTATCATCATCGTTACCGTCATCGTCATCGTCACCGTCGTCGTCGTTGTTGTTATGGCGAGCTGGTAGAATCGTTGGCAAACCGGGAAAAATGCTTAGCAGTACTTCGTCTGTTCTGAGTGCAGGTGGCGGCCGAGGTCGACATTGCTTTTCATCCTACTGGGGTCGATGAAATAATTATCTGTAAAGTACTAGACCCTCCCCAATAATTTTGCCTCTTGTACCTATAATAGAAAGGATTGTTACTATCATCATCATCATTATCATCATCATTATCATCATCATCATCATCATCATCATCATCATCATCATCATCATCATCATCATCATTATTATTATTATTATTATTATTATTATTATTATTATTATTATTATTATTATTATTATTATTATTATTTAATAATTCTGCTTGTTATTTGTTGCTTAGCCCGTCGGTAACGGTTTCACGTGATGAGAGGAAAAGAGGGAAGAAGAAAAGAGGGTGAGGGAAGCATCCATGATGTGAGGCAGATTAATATAATTGTAAAGTTTTCATGTAATTAGTTGAAGGGAAAGCGAGGAGAAAAAACTGTTTCGTCACTCTGCGCACCTCGGATAAGTCTGTCTAACAGCACATCCGTGCCTGTAGAGTTTATCTCGAACCAGTACCGCCCACCCTCTTAACACTGCATGGCCAAGGACATCTGGAAATTATCTATGATAGTTCCTGAACAGAAAGTCCTGCGGAACAGACTAGCCACTTCGTTCTCGTCGGCGCCCAGAGTCTCCCAGAAAACGTTGTCTCACTTCCCCGTCACTAATCCTCTGTAAATTCCTAAAGCGGAACGTCCACCGATCCCATTGCCCGAATGGTAGAGGGTTGTGAGCGCCTGGCGATATTATTATCTTTACAGCGGCGAGTTGGCAGAAGAATTAGAATGCCAAACAAAATGCTTAGCCACATTTCGTTGATTTTACGTTTTGCGTTCAAATTCCACCGAGGTTGACTTTACCTTGCGTTCCAGCGGATTCGATAAAATATGTACCAGTTGAGCATTGAGGTCAATGTAATTGACTAGCCCGAAATTGTTGGCTATATACTAAAATTTGAAATCATTATTGTTTTTGCGATTATTATTATTATTATTATTATTATTATTATTATTATTATTATTATTATTATTATTATTTAAGACGTCGCACAGAATGCACTATCGTCATGTTGATTGAAGATATATCGTGTCGACCATGGGTTTGTAGTGTTTGTCACGTCACAAAAAGGAACTCAAACAGACAATACTTTACGCAGTATGTGTGCAGTTCAAAGTAATGCCGATTATTGCAATACACCTAGATTGTAGGGTATTTCCAAAGTTTCCAGAAGTTTCTTCAGGTTGGGTAGTATTGAGCCTAATGCTCCGACGACAACAATGACACCCTTTACATTTGACAATCGTAGTTGCCACATCTCGGCGATCTCAATTCTCAGGTTTCCATTTTTATTAATCTTTTCTCTTCATTTCATTATAATATGTTCATATCCTGGTACTGCTACGTCAATTATTAGGCACTCTTATTTGTCCCATCTAAAGATTACTACGTCTGGCCTTCGGTGTTCTAACACATTGTCTGTCTGGATGTCAAACTTAAAGAGGATTTTTGCCTTCCCGTTTTCGTCCCTTACCTTTTCTGGTGTATGTTGGTACCAAGCACCAGTTACCTCGTATCCATACTTCCGACATAGTAGCCAGTGAAGGTTCTGCGTTACCGTGTAATGTCTGCGCTTGTTTTCTTTCCGCGCAAGACTTTCACAAGCACTAACAATGTGGGTCATGCTTTCGGCCCTCTTCTCACACATTCTGCAGAGGTTCATTGCACTTCTGCGGTATATACCTCTTTTCATTGAGTTGGTATTTAATGCCTGATCCTGGGCAGTGATGATTAAACTCCCAGTCTTCTTTTTTAGGTCACCCTTGCTGACCCACTTCCAAGATGCTTCTTCATCTTTTAAGTTATTATTATTATTATCATTATTATTATTATTATTATTATTATTATTATTATTATTATTATTATTATTATTATTATTATTGCTATATCTATATTATTAGTTGTATTTGTTTCGAATAGCTGTATTTGAAATCGATCTTTCGTATATGTATCTACACACATGAGCACACGCACATATATATATAATACACACATACGAGGATGCATGCACACACACACACACACACATACACACACGCATGAGCATATAAATGCATAAATACTTGTATAAAAGATAATGTATAAATCAACATAATTTATAGCGGTTTACCTCAAAAGTATCGTGCTAAGAAGCAATATAGTCTGTTTTGATACATGGAAGCGAAAAATAAAGCAAATATCTCTTAAAGCAAAATTGGCTATTATAGAGCACCATCAGATAAACACTGCGTATGTGTATAAACTACAGTTTGTTTATGAGAACAAAGAGGTAAAGTTGCTATAATGGAATTATAAAGTCAAATACAACACTTTACATAAAACATACACTAACAGTTAAAAGAAATTGTATAAAAATGATTTTCAATAAAAACCAAAAAATAAATAATTGCATAGAAGCACAAAGTGGTTTAAAATAAAGTAGTATAAGGTTAGAATGTAAGTGGAGTCTACGACTGTAGCACGGACCGCAGTATATAAAGGAATGGTAGTTATATTTAATGAGTTTAAGCCTTATTCAAATTGAAGGCCATACTCACTGAGATATACTGCTGCTCCTTTTATAAGTTTGATAAAAGCAACAAAGAAAGTAAGACATCATATGGGAATTCATTGAATGATCCGATATAATCTTATAGTCTTCTGTAGGTAGCAAGTTCCATTGAATGGATATAACTATATGTCTAAAAGAAACGAAAGTTTAAAAGTGTTAAAATAATTGCATAGATTGTGGAACTCTTATAAGTCAGAGATGTAGATATATTGCTTACTACGTCATAGATTATTACAGATAAGGGCTTATATATCGTTTAGAGAACATCGATTGTTAGTATATGTGGTTCTAAATTCTATACAGACGTTATCTTTCTAAAATATAATGATATAACAAGAAAATATGGGTGTATGTTTTTGCTAAATGAAATTCAAAAGAAACAATAATTTTGTGTTAAACTACTTCTCAGAGTCGATTAAGTATTGGTAGGTTTGAAAACAGAATTTCATTGATAAAGGTTTTAAACATCCCCAGAGGAAGTTTTCCTCTATCGACGGCATGCATACTGTCAGTGAATCAGAGTTTGAAAACTTCTACTTAGGGATATTTCCAACGTAGATGATAATCTAACGTACGTATGTATACGTGTACGTATCTGTATATGCACATACATATGCTTATATATGAATGAATGTTCGTGCATATACATTCATATACTCTCATTTACATGTTTGTGTATGTGTGCATATCTATCTATCAATCTATCTATCTATCTATCTATCTATCTATCTATCTATCTATCTATCTATCTATCTATCTATCTATCTATCTATCTATCTATCTATCTATCCCTGTCTGTATATATTCATACACACACATACAAAGGCAAAAGGGATTAAAAATCAAGGTGAATATTTTATAAGCACTCTGTAGCGATCAAACCAAGTTAACTAAATTGTTCAAGAAAGTCATTGTAATCCACATCGGCCGTAAAATTGTTCTTCGTTCTGTCCAGTTTGAAAATCCAAAGTTCAAACATTGAATAAATTTAGTATAAGGCCACAGAGTGTTGATGAAAAACATAAATAATGGAGAATTATGCATTCTTTAATTCGATTACGCGCGTTTCAGGCTAGTTGGCATTTAAACATTTTTGAAAGCAGTTATCTTGCATATTAATAGATCTCGTATTTAACTGACTAAGGTTCAAGAGAAAGAGAGAGAGAGAGAGGGAGCAGGATGAGAGAGAGGGAGAGAGAGTTAACACCGTGTTATCCTTCTCAAAGCTGTATGACATTGCGTAGAATAGAGAATGTTTTATGGAAGTGAGATAGTAATTCTAATAATATTTGACCAATATGACGCGTAAGAGATGTATTTCATCCTAGAAATGGATATAAAGGTTAGTTTCCTAAGCCCCACCCGTCAACTTGAAGAATATTTATTGCAAAAATTGCTGCACCATTTGAACTATTGACGACCAGTGGGAAAGGGCGAGGAGGTATGTAGAAATAAGCTATTCAGTAGGTAATTATGTCGGTCACGATGGAATATTTACTATGGAAGGTATTTTATATCGACAGAAACATTTTGTTTAAAAGAAAAACAAGGCCAGCAAATTCGGAGCAGAACATAAGTCAAGTACATCGAACCCAGTACTCAACTGGTACTTATTTATTTTATTGATCCCAGAAGTACGAAAGACAAAGTTGATACTGGTGGCATTTGAAACTAGAAGAATAAATATTACAAATTAAATAATATTGATATGATTAAGATGAATTAAAATGAAAACTAAAGTAAAAACTGAATTAAAAAATATATAAATTAAGAAATGAAAAATGAAAAGATAACTGAAAAAAAAATCCTTAATTAGAAATAATTACAGAACTTTAAAAAACTGAAATAAGAATTATAACACCAACTACAGCACAATAATAATAAGTAATAGCAATAATGATAATTAATAATAATAATAATTTTAAAAATTAAGATAACGAAAATAATTAGATAAAATAATTTGATAAATAATTTGATAAAATGAATTATTAGTGTAACTACTAAATAATACTAGCTGGGTGAAATATACTAAATACACTAGACCGGGAAAGACAGACTCAACCTATTATGTTAGGGTACACAAATCAGTACGCCATTTAACTGGGAAGGTCTTCAACAGTTTTTTTCTAAATAAATGTGTAAATGCTAGTATTAATTCATACCTTTAAAGATTGGCAGTGCCTCCTGAAAGTATAACTGGCATTTTAGTTTCCTCCTGTTATATGACAGTACGCTACATATTATAGACAATTTAGTATCATACCTAATATACTTAACTTTGAGACACGAGACAAATTCACGTAATGTGGAGATTTCATTTTAGTTTTCTATGTTTAAACAGAGGAGGGTGACTATAAAATTTTGATATATAGGAGGTGGTATTGAAAATTTGCTGGCTTTAAGTGTATAGGGAAGGGCCTGGTTGGAGGCCCAAACTTCCGGTTATTTTACAGGGCTTAGAGAAACTAAAAGACCGCTGCAATAAGCATGTGAATCTGGGAGGGGTATATGTTGAATAAAATCATAATTAACTGATCCTATTGTATTTTCTTTTACCCAGTAAGGAACTTTTCAGAACCCGTCATGTATATATATATATATATATATATTATATATATATATATATATATATATATAATATATATATATACATATTATATATATATATATACATATACATATATATATATATACATATATATATATATATATATATATATATATATATATTATATATATATATATATACATATATATATATATATATATATATATACATATACTATATATATATATATTAATATATATATTATATATATATATAATATATATATATATATAATATATATATATATATATATATATATGCGTGGGTGAGTGTGTCTACGTGTGCTGATTATATATATATATATATGTGTGTGTCCTTCCTGCTATTAACATTTACTGAAAATTTATTATATCTTGAAATTGTAACATTATCATTAACTACTTAATGAGGATTAGCATAGTGAAACCGACGACTATAGAAGTATTTCATTTCATAATATACATATATGCACGCATACCTATATGCCTACCTATCTACCTACATGTCTTTCTACCTATCTACATACCCACCTGCCTACCTACCTACCTACCTACCTACCTACCTATCTACCTACCTACTTACCTACTTACCTACCTACCTACCTACCTACCTACTTATCTACCTACCTACTTACCTATCTACCTACCTGCCTGTCTGCCTACCTACCTACATACATACATACGTACCTACCTACCTACCTACCTATCTACCTACCTACCTACCTACCTGCCTGCTTGCCTACCTGCCTACCTACCTACATACATACCTACCTACCTACATACATACATATATACAAGCATGCATACATACATACATACACACACACACATATATACACTCTCTATCCATCTCTTCCAGCCACAATTCGTGGAAGAGTCCTGAGGCATATCTCGTTGGGTCCTATAAAAAGCAACTCTCTTTAGACTTTCCATTTGAATTCCAAAGCATGACGAACTGAGACTACAGATCTAGATCTTGGTCTATCTCTAGGTTTCCTGCCGGTTTGTTAAGCTTGAAGAATTCGTCTTGCGATTCTTATTACTTATCGGTTGTACCATAGCTGTGACTTCTCAGTGCAGAGATGTCGCAACTCGACCTGGCGAGATTATCTGATCTCCACACCACCCACCCTGTTGAGTAACGTTACTGCAGATATCTTTCAGAGGAAGCATATTTCAACCATTTATATATGTGACCTTACTTTGTAGGTCACTACTCAATATTCATGAGCATAAATAAAGATAGACACGAAAACCGGACTGAACGTAGTGAGACTGGATTATTTACGAGACTCTTTTCGTTTTAGGATCGAACACTAAGGCTGATGTAGTACTGCTTTCAATCACTCGTAATATTTAAACTTCTCCATTTCTCTCAGTGATTTTCCAGGAACATGGAGTATGTACTGCGTATGCTTTCTGGTAAGGACCAAATACTCAGCCTTCGTAACACTAATACTCATATTTACGTTGCAGCAATCGGCCCATATCAATACAGTTCATAACAGTTATGAAAAGGCCGGGTAACAATACTTATCCCCGAAGAACTCCAACAATCTTTTTGAAATTATTGGACTTAGCAACATTTACCCGAACACTAACGTCTGGTCATTCTCATAGGAACATTATAGCAACAAGACGTTGCCCACTAATCCCAAACCACATACATACATACATACATACAAACATACATACATACATACATACATACATACATACATACATACATACATACATACATACATACATATATACAAACATACATACATACGTGCGTTCTTCAGCAAGACACTTTATTTCACGTTACTTCAGTTCACTCAATTGCAGAAATGATTTGTGACGATAGGGCGGCGAGCTGGCAGAATCGTTAGCACGCCGGGCGAAATGCTTAGCGGTATTTCGTCTGCCGTTACGTTCTAAGTTCAAATTCCACCGTGGTCGACTTTGCCTTTCATCCTTTTGGTGTTGAATAAATAAGTACGAGTTAGGCACTGGGGTCGAATTAATCGACTTAATCCGTTTGTCTATCCTAGTTTGTCCCCTTGTGGGCAATAAAGAAATATAAAATGATTTGCGACGTCACTGGTGCCAAACTGTGTCAGCTTTTGCCTTTTCTTTAGATAACATTGGAGACGTGGAGACTGGTATGCATGGGAGACGATTGGTCTTCCATAAACAACGTTGCCCGGGCTTTTGCTTCGGAGGATAATGTTCTAGGTGCAATCCCATTGTCATTTATGACATATATATTGCATTGTCTATTGCAGGTTTTCAGTAGCCCAAGTTCGTCCCTTATCGGTTAAACCTAGGATCCGAAACATTCTCTTCACGAGCATCTCATTTTCTTAATAAAAAATTATTCAAATGTATTCTGTAAGGCGGTAGAGTAAAATGTGAGACAATATCAACTGCTATGTTATGTACGCCGATGGCCCATAGCTATCGAAGCTATGCTGTATATAGTTACCCTCAGCATTGAACGACGACGAAGAAATGGTCAGATTTATAGCATTATCTTTATGTTCATTCTCTAATATCTGACTAAAGAAAACTGAATCTTTTGGGGACAGATGACAAGTAAAATGATAGAGTACTGTTCTGAAAACGGTGGAGATATCGGTGTCTCTTGTTTATCTTATTACGTCATACACAACTGTTTCTTGTTTTTACCATTGTTTTGTTTTTCTTTCCTCCTTCTCTGTTTGTCTGTTTGTCTGTCTCTCTGTCTGTCTCTCCGTCTCTCGCTTTTTCTCGCCACAAACGCATATAATATTTATCAGTAGTATAAATTTAGCTAGTATAGAGCCAAAAGTTACCGGATGGTTTCGTAAATAATTCATCTTCCCAACAAGGAAAGAATAATTAAATACTCATCAGATATGGACGATCGAAAATGTTTAGCACGAGTTGTTTTGTACTGGAAACAGAAAACAAAATAACCGTTTTACAAATTAAAGAGTCTTTGATTGCAGCAAAACCTGCACAAAAAATACACTCGAAAAATTACAGAACAGAATAGGTTACGGATCCAGACCTTCCAGAGTTATATCACTTAGATTGGCTACACTTGTGTGCTGGTGTAAATTAGATACTGTTTTGCATGTATTTGCGCTTCTATCATGAGAGTAAGGCGTAGGTGAGAGAGTGAGAGAGAGTAAGAGAAAGAGAGAGAGAGGTAACAGGAAAGAGGTGGAAGTTAAATAGCTAATTTGGGGATGTATGATATATGCAGGGATGTGTCTGTTAAGCACGGGAAAAGTTTTTATTTTTAATTAAAAAACAAGGTGGTGAAACGAAAGAAAAATAGAGACGAAGAGATGGAGAGAGGTAAAAGGGAAGACAGAAAAGATATGTACATAATGGAGATGTCATGGGGAGCAAAGTTTGTCAAAAACGTGCATGCAGGAAACGAAATAGATAAGAAGAGATGGAAAAATGCTCAAAAAGTGTGTCAAAACATCAGCACTTCCTGCTAAGTTGGACTTGATCAATGAGTCAAAATGCTCTTTTGCACATAAGGGCAAAGGTAAAACAATTCTTTTTAGAGTAAAAGATGGCCCCAGATGAAAGGAATGTTGTAACGTATATTTTTCTGACTCTTTAACAATTTTGCCAAATTCGCGGTCTTAATGAAAAGCAGTTGTACGAAACCAGAAATTGTGTGGGGAAATCTTGAGGGATAAATTTTGACTAGTTGGTTGTATTCACTCCAGATACTTATTTCTTTATTACCCACAAGAGGCTAAACACAGAGGGGATAAACAAGGACAGACATAGGTATTAAGTCGATTACATCGACCCCAGTGCGTAACTGGTACTTTATTTATCGACCCCGAGGGGATTAAAGGCAAAGTCGACCCCGGCGGATTTTGAACTCAGAACGTAACGGCAGACGAAATACCGCTAAGCATTTCGTCCGGCGCGCTAACGTTTCTGCCAGCTCGCCGCCTTTTTTCACTCCAGATACTGATTGCTTCTTTATCCTATCAATACTGTAGAATTACAGATAAATTCCACCTCCGCGGGTTTTGAACTCAGAACCTAATAAGCCGTAACTAAATAACACAAAGCATTTTGTCCGAAGCTTTCACCGTTCTGCCAATCCCTTGATTAATTGATAAAATAATTTGTATCTCGTTCTCTATTCTTCCATTTTCTTGTTATGCACTCGTCTGTAAACCCCGCCCCCCCTGTCTCTTCTCTTCGCTCTTTACGTATAATATGTTGTACTCTACACAAAAACGGTACCCGCCCAATACTTCAGCACTAAATCAATTAGACAAGAATTGTACTTCGGTATATCACACAATTATCAGAATTGCTTCACTTCAAAGAAAAAAGTGAAAAATTCTATATATTCAAATCAGAAATATTTCATAAACATAGCCAGTTGGGAAAACTCATGGAAATTTGTATATATAAATATATATATAAATATGTGTGTGTATGTTCGTGTGCATGTGTTTATGTGGAAGTATCTGTATGTGTATGGATGGGTATATGTATGCATATGTATATATATATATATATATATATATATATATATTATATATATATATATATATATACATATATATGTATGTATGTAGGTATATATGTGTGTATTTGACAAAATACGCTTCCGTGTCTAGTGCTTTGTTGTTGGGAGCTATAATGTTAATATACTCGATTTTATTAAGGCAAACTATTTAGAAATTCTATATATAGTTCTTGTGAAAAGTCAGTTTATGTGAATATATTTACTACGTTATTTTATACTTCTTGCCACAGACATATAACTATTGTGTGGTATAAACACTCACAGATTTGCATCATAGCCACACACACACACACACAAATATTTATATGCATATAAGTAAAGGCTTTTAATCAAGATGAAAAAAATGCCAATGAAGTCTTTATTTTCAATGAATACCTTGGGAATAAGCGATGTGACCATGTAAAGCTTGGAGGTTAAACTGAAGAAATATTTAAGAGGAAATGTTAAGTCCAACTAAAAGCCAAAATATTATATTGCCGATTGGCTTTGATTATTCATGCCTGAAATGAAAACAGATTTATTGAATAAAACGTCTGTAGTAAATACATAAATAATGCTCGGAAAATATTGCCAGAAAAGAAATATGTATGCACAATGACACATATCACATAAACACGACAAGGTGTTCTTATACAAACATACATACATACATATATATACATATATATACATCCAATACATGCATATATACATATATGCATATGTATGTGTGTCTGTATCATAAATATATATGCATATATACATATATATGTATGTACATGTGTGTATATGTGTATATATATATGTATATATGTATATATGTACATATGTGTATATACATGTGTGTATATATATGTATATATATGCATATATATATGCATATATATATGTATATATATGCATATATATATGTGTATATATTATATATATATATATATATATATATGTATATATATATATATATGCATATATATATATATATGCATATATATATATATATATATTATATATATATATATATATATATTATATATATATATATATATATATGATTTACATAAATATGTTCCGTTATATAACATAAATGAGCGGCGGTTACATGCACGTTTCGCCCTGATGACCCGTTTAGAGTGTGACAAAGGAAAAAAGATGAAAGGTTCTTAGTACTTGCAACAGATTCTTAAGGGATGCGTCGAGGTTGGGACAGGGACGTGTGAGCTGAACTATAAGGATAGCATTATTATCTTCGAATTGTTAGCAGGAGATGAAACGTTCGAAATAATAGACGGACAATGTGGTATTCCTGTGTGTATGTATACGTGTGTATATATAAGTTAAAATGTTTGTAAATATTTGGAATGATGTATGAATATAGTGTTAGGAATATGATTGAGCCAAATGGGACTCTTTTATCTGGAGTTTCTACACAAACAGTTTCGCATTGAACTGAATGATCACTCAATAGCTTTTAGCAGAGTATATATTATTTTTTTCTTACAAAATATGATTACGGTGACTTCGAAGTGTCAATGTGCGCTCCGTGATCAAGGCAGTGAACTGGCAGAAACGTTAGCAAGTCGGGCGAAATGTTTAGCGGTATTTTGTCTGTCATTACGTTCTAAGTTTAAATTCCAGCGAGGTCGACTTTGCCTTGCATCCTTTCAGGGTCGATAAATTAAGTATCAGTTGCGTACTGGCATCGATCTAATCGACTGTTCCACTCCCCTAAAATTTCGGGCCTTGTGCCTAGAGTAGAAAAAAATTCGCGCGCCGTGTAGAGACTGTCTAATGGCAAGCATGACGAGACATACAGTCACTGTACAAGTTATAAAATGTAAATCAGCAGAAGACGTATGTTATAGAATTAGAGGAAACTTTGAAAAATAAACAAAAGAGAAACACGAATGCAAACCAGTTTTCACTCTACGACAATGTTTTAATGTACGCGTAAAGATTGGTCGTACCAACTACACTACAGAAACGGATATTACATGAATTTCATAGTCGAAACCCGGGGATACCTGTATTGGCCGACAATACACCGGGACATAGAAAATTTGGTAAAATCATGTAGACGTTGTGCGCTAGAAGCCAAGGCACCACCGGTGAAATACCAATCGTGGCCTGAACGGATAGTCCGTGGTCCCGGGTAAATATAGACTACCTGGACCAGTGAATGGCGCCTAATACTTTATCTTTGTTAATAGCTTTACCAAGTGGGCAACAGTAAAGTTTCTGCACGAACTTTTTGCTAGATACGGTATTCCCGACACCATAGTTTTGGACAATAGAACACAATTTACAGGATACCTGTTCAAGAAATTCTGCAAAATGTTTGTGACGAAACACATGTTTACCCCACCCTTCCACCCGAGGTCAAAAGGGCAAGCACAATGATTCGTAGATACGTTCAAGTGAGCGCTACAAAATGCAAGGAACGAGTTAGGAATTGACGAACCACTAATTCCGAATACCATTCCAGGCAAGTCGTCTGCAGTGCTAATATTCGCTCGAAAAATTAAATCGATCTTCGACAAATTGTTGGCAAAGTAAAAAAAAACGTATAGAGAAAATACAAAAAATTCAACTAAACATTTTAATCTCAGAGACAATGTACATTTCAATGTATACGCGAAAGGTAAAGAGAGTTGGCAGGATGGTGCAGTGACTAAAAGAATTGGAAACATGATGTATTTAATAATGTGCCAACGATGGCAGCATAAACGATATCTAAATCATTTAAAAATCAATCATACAGAAAAAAGAAAGGAAATCCCAATGGAAGTGTTTTACGACATGTTCGATGTTCCAGCACCGAGAAAGATTGAACCTAGAAGGAGCAGTAGCAGTAAACGTAAACAGACTGAATATTTAGAAATAATTCCTAAGCGGAAAAGGTACTGCACTCATTAAAACGGTAGAGGTGTGGGGGAAAAAAAGTAAAATAAATTTCGTTTCCTACGGAAGTCGAAATCTCAAGAGGGATGATGCTGTGGCGAGATTCACGACACTCCCTCCGAGAATAGTCTTGACCAAATGACTATAATTAGCAAGGTCTGAGTAAGAGACGGGAGAGTAGGCGTTAATCACAGGAAGCCGCAAGGTGCCCTTGTAGTGGTTTGCCAGAATATCGTTTGTTGGTTCATGGAGAGTTCGTGGAGACTTGGTGGAGATTTTGTTGGATTGTTACGTTGTTGTTACCCTGCCACATTATGTTTTATCATACTACCCGGTATAGTGTAAACAAGTATCGTCATAATTAGTGGTGACACTACAGTAATTGGCGACGAGTAACTACGTTAGCATACATACAAATATATGTGCAAATAGGAAAAATCCAAGGGAATAATTACAAGGTAGCTAAATGTTGCGTAAGTGTCCCAGGATTTAATTCCGGCATAGTATGTATGTGAACGTTTGTTTATGTTTATAAGTGGGAGATCGTAAACGTCTATTAGAGCAAATGTGTGTATCTGTGTGTTTGAAGTAGGAATATGTATTAGTATATGTGTAGTTATATATGCTTATGAGAGTGAGGGTGAGTTTCTAAATGTATTCTTTGAATTAACATGCTTTTAGTTCTTTGAAATAATTTCTTTCCATAACATAATAATAATTTTCTCTTTCTGCTTTCTTTCTTTTACCACTTCTTTTTCTTTCTACCTTTACTTATTATTCTCTGATTTTCTTTTCGTTTTCTTTCTCTAGCTTGTAACAACTCTGTTGCATTTTTGAAATACACACGGAGAAGTATTACGCGCGTATATATATATCTACGTGAATAAAAGACGAAGGCAGGTGGAGTACAAACAAACAAATGTATTAGTATAGCGCTCAGGAATAGAAAAAATCTTTTATGTTTGGAGCCTACGCTCTTCGACAGAAAGATACACAGAAAAAAACAAGGAGAGAAACAAGGAGAGAAAAAAGGAGAGGAAAAAGGAGAGAAAAAATGCGTGTAGTAGCTAACGATTTACCATGGCGTCCTGACTTCGGACACCTATATATGGATTTGTATGCATTTGAATATATTTATGTTTTGCCTATGATATATATATATGCAAAAGTACCTATATACACATGTACATAATAAATGTAAATGTATTTGTTAATATAGATATATGTTTATATAAATGTATATCTATATATGTACGCTTGCATGCACACAGGCACACCCGCCGACACTCATACATGCGCACACACACATTCATATATATATAATGACAATAAAATAATGTAGACATGAGTATACACACATATACGCTCTTACAACTTTTCGTGTATACAGTTATGAAACACTTTGTTATTTCAAACCTATTTCCCAGGGGGCAGTCATCTAATCAGTCACTTTATAGAACCTTAATTATTTTTTACAATATTAATAAACCTTACTGAGGTTAAACTTGTACTCATTCTAATTTTACTGAAGTTAAATTATGAAAAAAAAACCTTTTAAATTTAAAGGAATAGCGAATAGCAATATTACTTATTTCCTTCACTTTGTTTCAGTCTACATATTTGCGAACCAACGAAATTCCTTCTACCCAGTCAAATCTAACGTGTATATGTGTATAGTGTGTGTGTGTGTGTTTATGTGCATGCGTGTGTGCGTGTGTGTGTGTGTGTGTGTTTAAAAGGAAGAACGGAAAATGGATAGAATAAAGGTTAGACCATTTCTTTTATCGTTGGTAAGGAAACCGGAACCTCTGCGGAACTTGCTACTTAAGGAAGATGATTTTCTTTTTGATAGAACTGGAGATCAAGAACAAGCCCTATCACATAGGTAGCTTAAATCACGTTAGTTAACGGCCTTCCAACTAAGTGTATATATGCATCTGCGCATACAAGTCTATTTATATAGGCATGTAAATGTAAAAGCACATAGCATAATGTTCTTAGTCTACATTGCTGTTTTTCTTGCATCATCTTCCATTTTACTTATTTGAAGTTAGTTTAACGTCTTTAAACTTTGGAGAGCTACTAATGTAGTAAAAGTGTTTTATTATATAAATTAACTACAGTCACCCATTTATTATAAACTGCAATCAAAACTTAGAATCACTGCATCGACAAGTAAAGGCGACATTTTCTTTATCGGGAAAGAGCGTCTTGCTTGTGCGTTTGCGACAGTGAAATACCGCTACTTCTTTGGTTTCATTGATTTTGTTTCGAAAGGTAGAAAGTAGGTTTCGTAAATATGGGAGCAGTTTCGATTCCCCAGCGTAAGTATGGGTGCTAGAATCTTCTGGTATATATTCCCCTTCTTCAGTTGTCCCGGTTTCATCTACTCCACTTCGTTCTTCGAAAAGAAGTTGGTTTCTATGTTGTTTTTTGCTTTCGGTTCTCATTGTGTTCAACGTATTTTTTAATGTTCTGTACTCATATATGCATGTGTATATATACATATATATGTAGGTATGTACATATATGTATGTATATATGCATATATATATATATAATATATATATATATATATATATATATATATATATATATATATGTGTATATATATAGAGAGAGAAATTAAATATAAATTACAAAATGGGACAAGAACGCAAAAACACACAAAGAGACGGCACAAAAAAACAGACGGGTCATTCGAAGCCTCTAATCTTCAGTCGGGAACCGGAATATATATATATATATATATATATATATATATATATATATGTGTGTGTGTGTGTGTGTGTGTGTGTGTACACATATACATGCACATATACATATATACTTATACATATAGATAATATTTTAAAATATTAATAATGAGAACACCCTCGAAAATATATGTTAATACAACATTATCAAGGTAATCTAAATTCGTGAAATTTCAACTGAACATCTGAAAAAATGTCAGCAGTTAAACCCTAACAAAAATAAACACCTAAATCAAATTCAACTTATGGCATTCATTCGTTTAACCATTAGCGACGTCATTGAATTATAATTTGAGCATTAAAAATAAAAATAACAATAAAAATAAAAATAGAAATAAAGATGAATCCAAAGTCGAATAAAAATAAAATTTAAACGAATTTAAGAAAAGTGATTCAATTATTGGAGACTTACTCCGGTGTTACCAATGATAAAATCCAAATAAAAGATAAAAAACGCAATATGACAATTGGAAATTTACATACAAAAATACACTTAAAATATAACATTAGAAATGTGTTTTTTATATATAATTATTAATGATGTCGATAGATGAAAAAGTATATACATTACAGACAAAAATTCAAATAAAAACTACGTATAAAAATATACATTCTGCTTAACAGAAACTTAGATACTTTACGTTGCAATGATTAATTACCTATTTACTTTATATATTAAAGTCGTTTACATGAATTAACCTTGTTATATAATAATTGAAACATTCTTCTACTTAATAATACATACAATTATTGATGACGTCGCTGGTTAACAAAAGAATATAAAATTACGGATAAGAGTTCTACAATATGCTTAATAGAAGCTGTGATCGTATACGTCGTGATAATTAACTATTTACTCAGTATATTAAACCCTTGTATAGGAAAATCATTATGATTAATAATTGAAATATTTGAATGTCTTTCTATATTTATGGCAACATCTTAAAGTACAGTGCCCATTTTTAATTCGATAAAAATTATTTATAAGTAATTATAAAATCCATTTCCTTTAGATTTTTATGTTACAATATAATTGATCATAAAACTGTAACATCTACAAATTGAGGTACATTTAGGGATAAATATTACTTGAGATTAGTAACCCGCGCCACTAACAACTGGCGTAGATGTTAAGAGCGCGGGCTACTAGCCGCAAGATTCCGAGTGTGATTCCAGGCTGTGATCAGAATACTACTACTACTACTACTACTACGGTACACACGCGGTCACATTTTGAATATATATATACATACGTGTATATATATATATGCATGTATGTATCTGTATATATATATATAATGTGACCGCGTGTGTACCGTTAGCGATTTTTTCCCTCTGTCTTCCGTTCTTTGGATCTTTCCTTCTCCTATGTTTCCGACGAAGAGCTCCGCTCGAAACGTTAAACCCTCCTTTTTTCCTTCTTTCCTGAGCGTCCAATAATACTATATTTGTTCTACGTCCTCGCGTTGTTGTTTTTTTTTGTGCTTTCTTGTTTGGATTAACTTTATATATATATATATATATATATATATATATATGCATGCATGAATGACAATGGTATTGCCCCCAGAAAGTTACTCATCGAGGCACAAATCTGGGCAAGGTTGTTTATGGAAGACCAGCAGTAGTCCATGCATACCAGCCTCCCCTCTACACGCCACCGATGTTATCCAAGGGCGGGGCAAAGGCCGATACAGCTTGGCACCAGTGACGTCGCAGCTTGTCTATTAACGTGCAAGGGTGGCTGAGTACTCCACAGACACGTGTACCCATAACATAGTTTTAATGGAGATTCAGCGTGGTACAACAGAAATAGGTAGAAGGAGTGAGAGAAACTGAGGTGATAGAGGAGAGCAGGGTACCTCCGGAGTCTCGTGGAGCCTTAGGTGTTTTTGCTCAATAAACAATCACAATGCCCTGTGTGGGAATTGAAATCGCGATCCTACGACCGCGTGTCTCTTTCCCTAACAACCACTGCGCCATTGCACCTCCATACACACACACACACACACACTCACTCACACGCACACACATACATACATACATACACTCGCACATATATATGCTCTTAACGATTCACAATGAACAGAAAAAAGAAATTTAGACTGAACTATTCCCTACTTTTCTCTTTTGAAGTAACTTTGTAGAATATTTAATTTAGCTTGAATAATTTATGCATCGAGCTACGAGGCACTGAAGTTTCCAAATGAGAATGAAATGTTGCTATACACGGGAACCAACAAGTAAGAACTGTAAACATTTTAGTTTATGAAGGAGAAAAAAGATTGAATATGGATGTACTTTAGTACTGCAAATGATTTTCTCCCGCCAATGTTAAATTCACAATAGGCAAATTATGTGTTCGACATAGTCAGGTTGCATATCTATGATTACCCACGAAAGCTGTTGTTCATGGCTCCGGCGAGATGAATACGAAAAAGAATTCTGCTTGAATTAATCCCGATAGATAGATAACACATTACGAAATAACAGCTAGCAATCTTAATCTAAATCTAGGAAGAATATACGAAAACGGGCTTGCGAAACTTGTTTATAGTATAAACACCAACTGTAACTACACACACACGCACACATATATATGGATGGGTGGGGTGTATTATACCTACTAAATATTATTCTGTTCCCTTCTAATGACGTGTCAGCTGAAAGCACATTGTAAATGCATTAATAGAGTCACGTGGAATACATAGGCACACAATTCTGTCTGCGTTATAAAGGCTTCTATTTTTCTAGGTATTTATGGAATTGAATCAATAACAAGCTAAAAAAATGTATATACCGAACAGTCATATCCTTTCTTTAACTAGTATCATTCATCACACATCCAACAGCGGATGAAAATATTATCAGTTTACATTCACATCATCAACCACACAAAAGAAATCTGATTCAACACTAATGAATCTACGATGGATTTTTTTATATACAACAGACTTTTTATTCATGTTACCATAGAAATCTGGAAGTATAAACCAACCATAGTATCCGTATTTAGGAAACCAACGAAAAGATCGCTATTTGGAAATATCTGCGATGTATCAATGCCGTAGCATAAAAGGCGAATATTTCTCTGAGTTAGTCATCCTGTTTATATACGTTTACTGGTATCAGGATTAGAACAAAAACAACATCCGGCGTTTAGTCGCAAAGTCCTGTATTCTTTACGATCTACGACCATTTTACTATCTAACAATAAATTTTACTGACGATGTCCACGATTACCTCATCTCCTGATTTGTGACTATACAGCAGAACACCAAACTTACTCATTACTTTCTACATTGATTTAATTTTTATTAATTTGCATTCTGATATTGCGTCTTCAGCCATTTCTTGACCAGAACCAGAACCAGAACCAGATATAAGACGATTAATTTTTGACATCAGCAATAGAATCTGAATTTATTAAAATGTCTTGTCTTGCTACGTTATGTATATTGATATCAATCTTATTATCTAAGATAAACTATCTGATTGTTTAGATTTGTTAATTACTTTAGCAGGGAATTCATGTAACATATTAAAGTCAATATGAATTTAATAACTGCATACATAAATATATTTGTACAGATATAAATTTGATACCTACATTCATAAATATATTTTCACACCTAAACAATAATATAAGCAAGATATTAAGATTACAAAATAATAAAAATTACGCAACCATAAGCAAAGGTTGGTGGCAAAGTGTGACACCTAAATGTGTAAGGTAGCAACAGCTTAATATATCTGCGTGAAGCACTCCAATGAGAACTGATGGGATACAATTTTCCTCGAAGTTAAAGAATATTATGTATACATATAAACAAGGAAGCGATAACTAGAGATGGTAAGAAATGTCTTTACATAAACCGGCAGTTAAATCTTTCCGGTCGTCAGAAAGATCGTTTTAATGAAACTCTAGTCCCCGCCCAGATATTCAGCGTTAATAAATATATATATATTCGTCTTGTTACATATTGAGTGACTTTAGTTAACAAACTGTATCTTTTATTGTGTGTGTATGTTTATAAGCACATACACACACACATGCACATACATATACATATATGTATGTATATGCATATAGGTACATATACACACATGCATTTATATTAGAAATAAGTTGAAGGAAGTCTACCACTAAATCCACTTTATTTTTAATCTCTCTCTTTATTTCCTTTTCGTTGAAGAGCGTAGGCTCGAAATATAAAATACTTTCTCACCATTTCGTGTGTAAAACTAATAAACTCCCTTACGCAGGCCCAATGGCGCTGTTCTGGCTATGCCGTCAGAATATGATGAAAGAATACCCAAAGAATACAATTATGAATAAGGGCATAAAAGAAACCATGCGTATGCTGAAAATAGACGCTAAATCATCAAACTATGATAACATTTCTACTTTTATATTACACAACGTGTTGAAATCGAGGGAGTAGGCTGACAGTCGATACCCAGATCCCTTATTGATTTAGGCTCTGGGATTATAATTCCCTGTGGGCCAGTGTACCCTGTAAGTTTCATATTCAGTTTTGGAGGCTGGTAGCACAGGGCTTGGAACTTTTCAACATTAAACTGCATATCCTCAGCTCATCTGTAAATTGAATCCAACTCTTGCTGCAGATGTGCAACATCACTGGGGTTCTGTATTTTCTGCGAGACTTTTGTATTGTCTGCTTATCTAGCAAGGGTGGTCATATCTGAGAGGGCCACTATGAAAAGCAGTGGTCCCAAGACAGTGCCCTGTGGAACACCGCTCTCTATTTGTGTTTTCATTGGGGTAGCTCCATGTAGATAATAATATTATACATATATGTGAGTGTGTATTTGCATGTATATATATATACGGTTGTTCGTACGGTGCTTGGTCACTTCAAACGAACTTTCGCAGGCATGATGGGGGAGAATGTTAGTAGTTATTTAGCTGGCGCAGTTTAGCTGATGAGAAATGACGCGCCTAGGTGACGCTAAATTTCGAAACCGGTACTAGGTTGACCAGCATTTACTTGTTGTGACCCATTTGAGGTAAGACATTATTATTGTTCACTGATATTTTTTCTACCTTGTCTTTATTAGATTAAAGACTATTCGGTGGTACAGAAGTATTTTTTGACTTTTATCATTAGCGATATGTGTACTCATGTAGTACCCTTGTGTATATATGTACATACCTAATATTTTATGTATATATTTTATTAATTTGCCTGTACGGCTGATAATTCGCTTACCACTTGTGATGGTATTTTAATAATACCATCCCTATATATATATATAGCTGTTGAAAGCATGAGTACTTTTGAAAGTCTAACCTCTGAATCTCTTCGTGCTTACGCTCTCACTCTGCTCATTCTATATTTTTTTGTCATTCTTCTATTTTGCATTCTTTTTATGCAACCGCAGCGAACAAAGTGAAACCATAACTCAAAACCTCTACGTCAGTCGATTCCATTATTGCAAGTTATTTCGTTATATACTCTTAAATTAAATGCACAGCGAACAACGTCTGTATTGAAAAGCAAGCAATATCACCATGCTTTTACAATATCCAATGCAAATATGCATGGATCATTGATAGATTTCATAACTTGACCCCAATAATCCACCACGACATTATTTTCGTTTTATAATTATGACCGGAATAGATAATATAGGTAAGAGGTAATCTCACTGGCGCCCAATTCTTCTTTTTTCTCAATCGGCAAGAGTATTAGATTCAAAAGGAATGCAATCTGGAAGAATGCCACAGACGAATTATAGACGAGAGAATAATAATAAATGAAATATTAATCATGAGCTATTGTGTAGCGACGAAAGGAAGCAAGGAAGCACATAAATGAACTTAGATATACAGATATCCTTCACGCAATAGTCTGCTCATACGATCAGTATCCTATACTGTTCTTTTGTCACAAACACATATACACAGCCAAAGACAAAAAGATACATACATTTACATACAAACAGATGCACACACAGATGCACACACAGACACAAAAACACAGACACATACACATACGTACACACACAATCACTTAAATATATATATGTATATATATATAAATGTATATAACAGAAACCAAATATAAATTCTGAAGTAGTTAAACCAGATTTTTAAACGTTATTAAACTCTCTTTGTCTCCTCCCTCTCTCACTCCCACATTTTCCTCTCAGTGAATATGCAAATACAAACTCACATATATGTATAATATTATTGTCCACATGGTTTTATGGTTATACAGATATATATATATATATATATATATATATATAATATATATATATATATGTATACACACACACACGTGCACATATATTTACATGTACATGTACACATATAAATACACACACATATACACATATATTACATATTCGTGTATATACATGTATATATGAGGATCGTACTTTGAAAACCGTTATCAGTGCATATTTGTTCGATTTCATGATAACCACTAAAGCACAATCTGCAAGCTGCTGGCTTCACGCACATGAAATTTTTTCAGTCTTGCTGGGATAGATGTCATATAAACTGTGAGCGAATCTTAGTATTCAAATCAAAATCAGATATATTCAAGTTGTTTTTTTAAACAATCACTTAAAATTCATTCCGATGCATATATCTGGTTTTGAAATTAGAGAATGTATATGCGAATATGCCATGCGTACTTATTAAGTGTACGCATACATATATATGCTTAAATATTTGTGCATTCAATAAATCCCACGTATTATCTACATACTCAGAGCGATATGGATGGAACTGTTTTACAATTATGCATATTTATATGCAAAAGTGGAGCCGCAATGGCACAGTGGTTAGGGCAGCGGATTCGCGGTCGTAGGATCGCGGTTTCGATCCCCAGATCGGGCGTTGTGAGTGTTTATTGAGCGAAAACACCTAAAGCTCCTCGATGCTCTGGCAGGGGGTGGTGGCGATCCCTGCTGTAGTCTTTCGCCACAACTTTCTTTCACTTTCTCTTCTGTTGGCCAGCTCGCTCAGCCAGCGGGGTGGTGTCATTTGAAGGCTAAAACAGTGACTAGCGATGTATCGCAACATCTGATAGCCTGGTCGGTCACGGTGATATGCAAACGTATAGGTGAATAGAATAAAAATTCCCTGTTTAACGTTTGGTGGAAGAATAATCATTTTAGAAATGCTCGTATCCTTTTATAGAATAAATGCGATCCTATGTACCATTCTGTCAATTCTAACTAAAACAGTACTGTCGCGGCCTGTCGGAATAAAAGTGAAAGCGACGAAACTGTTTCCGACGCGCTCATTCAAGTTTTGATCATTACTGACCCTGTGGAGATATGCCAAAGACCTGTCACCGTGCGATTGATGAATACCTATTTCTTTGCTACCCACAAGGGGCTAAACACAGAGAGGACAAATGGGCAGACAGAATGATTAACTTTATTATATCGACTCCAGTGCGTAACTGTTACTTAATTTATCGACCCCGAAAGGATGAAAGGCAAAGTCGATCTCGGCGGAATTTGAATTCAGAACGTAGCGGCAGACGAAATACCGCTAAGCATTTCGTCCAAAGTGGTAACGTTTCTGCCAGCTCGCCGCCCTCCGTGCGATTGATGAATGCGACTACGAACTGATTCCAGTGTGAAGATTCGCAGCTTCCTATGTATAGTGGCTATGAGAAAAGAATGGTTGGTTAAATTGCGAGAGCTAGGAACGAATACTTCCATCTTTGACGAAGTCCTCATAAACTTCTTCAATCATTTCTTGAAGTGGCAGATGAGAGATCTGAGTAAGAGAAGTACTATGCTCTAATATATTTACAGAAAGGCAAGTTCCAGCTTTGTTTTATTTGTTTTATTTTATAGCAAAAAAGCGTTTACCTTAGATTTAACAAACATTTAATGATCTTTCCATTTAACAACATATATATTATATATCGTTATATTCTATATTTTACATTTTTTATTCTATATTTTAGATTTCCGCACATATGTTTATATATATTGGTTTGGTGCATAATTATTGCGACTTTTTTCAACAAATTTTATTCACCAAAATCAATAACATGTAACAAAAACGTTTTAAAATGATTATTCCGGAGCATATTCACCATCTACTTCAATTACTGCTTCCCCTTTAAGATGTTCTTGTTAAATATTGTTATTGCTTTTGTTTCTCATACCGGCGGATTCTTTGTGCTTTGGCAACGATATCATACTTTAGCTGATCATTTACCTCAGGTATACCTCGTTCTATAATTTTTTTCTTACGTAATATTTTTCTTCCCTTCTTGTTGCTTAGTAATGTTGATTGTCTACAAGTTTTATTAAGGAATGACAGATACTTTCTTTTCTTTTATTTTTTCTGGCTATTATTTATCAACAGGGTTTGTTTGGGGGTTAACATTCTTGTTTGGATGGGTTTTAGTGTGTATCCAGCTTCTTTTGGTGTAGCCCATCTTTTATACCAAAACAAAACAATGTATATGATAACACTTCCAATCAGTTAAGATCAAAAGCCTGATACTGCATCAGGGCATTTTGTTGCTTTTGTTGTTTTTGTTATTATTATTATTATTATTATTATTATTATTATTATTATTATTATTATTATTACTTTTTTTTCTTCTTCTTTCAAATTTTCTTCCATTTCTTGCCGAGTGTCTTCCCGACTCCTAGGGCAAAGAAACTCATAGTGTATATTGGTAGGCCATTAAACCAAACTCAGTAGTTCGTTCATTTTTTTTTTTTTTTTTTAAAGTTAAATTAAAATGCATGAGCAGCAACAGTTCTCACATCGACAATGCTCTTCTCAATACGTGTGATGTACCAGTTAAGACAATCTTTTGCACTTCTTGCAGGGATGGTAAGCCAGGGATCATTCTCATATAATTTTCGGTTCCCTTCTTGATCATTCCTAGTGCTCCTACGATCACTGGTATTGTAACCGCCTTGAGATGCCACATTTTCTCAATTTCAATTAGTAGGTCTTTATATTCTCTGAGCTTGTCAAACTCTTTCGCTGAGAAATTATGATCACAGGGGATGCTCATGTCGATCAATAAGCAAACTTTATTGTTTTGGTCTTTCACAACAATATCTGGTTTATTGGCCTTGATGGTTCGGTCTGTATGTACTGGAAAGTCCCACAGAATGGTTACATTTTCTCCTTCAGTTACAGCCTCAGGGTGGTGATTATACCACTTGTCGGCAGTTTTGATATTGTAATGCCGACTTATTAGCCAGTGGAGATATTGTCCAACTCTGTCATGTCTTAATTTATACTCCACTGGTGCTAAGACTTTACATCCAGAGATTAGGTGGTCCACTGTTTCAATCATGTCGTTGCAGAATCGGCATTTTGGGTCTGCTCCATTTTTCATCACATTGGCCTGGTAGTTCCGGGTTGATAGGCTTTGGTCTTGAGCAGCCAGGATGAAACCTTTGCTCTCTGCTTTTAGCCCTGAGCTCCGCAGCCACTGATGGGTTTGTTTCTGGTCAACATCAGCTTGTTTGCTGCGGGTCACATATTTGCCGTGCAGAGGTTTCTCCTCCCACCTATCAGCCAATTGCTCGTGCGCTTTTTTCATTGCCATCATTTTCACCTTCTTTGCAACAATAGTTGCCGTACTTCCCTCGGGTTGTTCAGTTTGGGTATCCTGCACGATATCAATAGCAAATTCTTTGCTTTCCTTGATGATAGAATGAAGCTTCTTTCGTCCCTCGTGATTTTCCACGAGCTTTAGCATCCAGTCATTCGATATTTCGAGATATTTGGCCAGTCCAATTGTGGTTGTTTTGTAAGCTAGTTCAAATTGGATCAGGCCTCGACCTCCTTGGGCTCTGAGAAGGTAAAGGCGATCTACGTCTGCCTTTGGGTGGTGCATCCTATTACAACTCAGCAGCTTGCGTATTTTTCTATCTATATTCTTTACTTCACTCATATTCCAGTTCAACACATTGTAGCTATAAGTAACAACTGGAACTGCTAGGGAATTTATAGCTAACACCTTGTTACGTGCATTTAGTTCAGATTTCAGGACTGCACGAAATCTCCTATAACATTCCTTCCTGATTTTCTGTTTCATGCTTGCATGCTGAATACCAGAGCCTTCATTTATCCCTAAATATTTGTATGTTTGTTCTTGCTCAAGCTCTCTTATGACTGTGTCAACATCTAACACGACTGAATTTGTGGTCTTCACTTTCCCTTTCTGGAAAGTGGCCTTGGCACACTTCTCAAGTCCAAACTCCATCCCAATGTCATCGCTGAATGATTTCACGGTGCGCAATAGGCCTTCAAGTTCATTATTGTCTTTACCATAAAGTTTTAAGTCATCCATATAAAATAGATGGCTTATTTTCTTATTGGCAATTTTATACCCATACCCTGTTCTGTTTAATTCACTTGTAAGGGGTATTAGGGCTATGCAGAATATTAAAGGTGAAAGTGAGTCACCTTGAAAAATTTCACAGTTGATGTTTATATTTTCTGAGGCAAGTACTCCATTAGAGTGGTATAATTGGAGATTCGTATTCCACAACGACATATTGTGCTTCAGGAAGTTTGAAATCACAGGGGAAATTTTGAAGATGTCCAGCGATCTAAGATCCATTGATGCGGTATACTGTCGAAGGCCTTTTTATAGTCAATCCATGCGGTGCTGAGATTTCTGCGCTTGTTGTGACAGTTCTCAAGGATCATACGATTGATTAGCAGTTGATCTTTGCATCCGTAAGAGCCTCGGCGGCACCCTTTTTGTTCAATGGCACCCTTTTTGTTTATTATTATTATTATAATAATAATAATAATAATAATAATAATTATTATTATTATTATTATTAATATCATTATTATTATTATTATTATATTATTATCATTATTATCATTATTATTATTATTATTATTGAGTGAGCGAGCAGAGCATGCCATCAAAGTGACACTGGGGTAAAATATACGAAGCCCAGTATACCCATCATGACTACCCGTCTGATAAGGGTACACCAGGCACATGCATCACAACCATATGTGCGCGACATGGTGATCTCATATCAAGATAAACAGCACATGACCTTGCAGGTGGAGCCCAGTTAGAATTTTCTTCAGATCGAGTAACCCATCCCGCTCAAAAGGTCCCTGAATAAGGGTTGTTTAAGGACGTTGAACGAAACACCCATGTTTCCAGAGGTGAATTATTCAAACCCCAAAGAATCCTTCTCAACACATGGCTATGATGCTCCCCCACTACTTCTGCTCGTGATCAGAGATGCACATATCGTCAGCCACTAAAGGACATGCTCAACTGGTTAAGGTCAAACAACTGACAAGCAAATCTGTGGTATTGAGCAGAATATTTGCTGTAGCCCATCTTTTATACTATTATTATTATTATTATTTATTATTATTATTATTATTATTATATTATATTATTATTATTATTATTCAGTAGTTTTATTTTTATAGCGTGCTTTCACATCACTACCGAGCGCAGCTCTGTGTGCCTTGGGTATGTGCTGTGATTTGTTGTGATACTCTGATGGTTACCGTATTGAAAGTATTCTGCGTAGGATGTGTGCAGTGCCTAGTAGTGCAATTTTCTATATGTTATATGTGTTTGTAACTCCTGGTGTTTTTGTTATGTATTTGTCTGAATATTTTTTTATCATGCCTAATACTCCTATTATGATAGGAATTGTTTCTGTTTTTATTTTCCACATTCTAGCTACCTCTATTTCCAGGTCTTTGTATTTTGAAAGTTTCTCCATTTCTTTTAGAGAGACGTTGTCATCTGCCGGTATTGATACATCAATTAGAAAGCATTTTTTCTTCATGATCTCTGGCAACTATTATTATTATTATTATTATTATTATTATTATTATTATAATTATTATAATTATTATAATTATTATTATTATTATTATTATTATTATTATTATTAATATTATTATTATTATTATTATTACTAGTAATAGTATTATTATTATCATCATTATTATTATTATTATTAGTATTATTAGTAGTAGTAGTAGTAGTAGTAGTAGTAGTAGTAGCCACAGCAACAGTCGCAAAAATAGTAGTTGCAGCAGTAGTAATTAGCACATACTTGTTTGTTGTAGATACATGCTTTAATTTGCAATTACTCAAACCACATTCGAATGTTTTGCATATTATTATTAACATCACATTTCCCCGCCAGATTTCTGTTCGATCAAACTAAGATCTCAATACTTTTTAGACAATGCAATCTTCTCCAGTATAGCAAAATCGTTTATAAAATATTCATTAGCGTTGTGGTGTCTCATAAATTGCTATATCAACACCACCTTCTTCTGTATTTTGTCTGGATGTTGCATTTATTTAGTATTGCTTCGTTACTTTCCTCAACATTTTGCCGATGCTATATGGAACGTGTTTCGTGATGGCGGATATTGTAATCGTTTTATGCCTACATTTCGCCATCACTAT
>NC_043000.1:137694991-137762491 GCF_006345805.1 Octopus sinensis
TAAAAGAAAGCTGTATTAAAGTGCTATATAATAATCCAAGTATACTTCAACGGGTCTATAATAGAGCTATCTAGCACCACAACTAGTTGCTCAGTCTGAAATAGTAAATACAAGCTTCAAAATATCTAATGAATCATTAGTACTATATCTTCTGAAAGAAAGTTTACATATATCTCACCACACATAGCATCCTTTATACCTACCAATACCTATTAATAGTAGAATGATTACAATAGTATGTACAAGAAAGCACTAAGTCGGAGAAAGAAGTATTTTTCCTGGATTTGAATATATATTTCTCTGTATATCATTTGCATTCCCAGTAGCACAAATTTCGTCCACTGATAATTGTTACAGATAATATTATTATCGTTCTAATTTTAAGAAAAATACTGCATAGATGAAGCTTAACTCAGTGGAAACATAGCGATTCCCTTGATGAAATAATTTAGTTTTGAATTTATGTATTCAAAATTATCGTGAATGTATGTACCTCACTTTAAAAACGGAATCAATAGGAACATTTCTTCTGGGAGATCTGAAATGATCTTGAAAAAAATTTCACACTATATTGTTGTATAAGTAATAGTTTTTTTCCAAGAATGGTGACTATCCTATTCTTTTATCTCTTTAGAATTTTACACCAACGAAATTATAATATTAATATCTCTGCCAAGAGAGTTAGATACGTTCCCGCTTAATAACCCAGCACTATAGTCATCAAAGATGTTAAGGTGTGTATTAACGAAAACATCTCACTAATGTTCTATAATGTATGAATAGACAAACAAACACATTAAAATATAAATTGAGAAATCATTTCTTATTTGTTTGCATTTGAATCTTTCAATATTAAACCATCTGTTGCGCAAGCATTCTTTGAAAAAACAAACTTAAACTACTTCCCTTGTGACTATGCATGCCAACTATGAAATTTTTAAAGTTTTAATACTGTGTATTAATTGCTATCAACTATTAAATTGTAGTTTATTGACTTGTTATTGTAATTCTTGTCCAAAATATATACCCGCATATCATACTCATTCTGGAAGCCACAGCGGTTAAGAGTAATTGTGTTGATAAAATACATTACTTATTAATAATGGTTTCTAACATGAAATTACTTATCACTTTATACTAGAAAATCTGATATGTAACAGCAATAAAATTTCTGCTGGAAGATCTGTTAATGAATATATGTGGAATATACATTTATTTCAACTGACTTCAGTCATGTAGATATTATTATTTAGATATTAAATATTTGTGGTAATATATGCATTTAATAAATCTCACACTCCTATAAAGATCTAACAGACTTATACTGCATTACAGTGTAAACATATTTACTCTTCTATTTGTTTTAGTCATTTGACTGCGGCCATGCTGGAGCACCGCCTTTAGTCGACCAAATCACCCCAGTGCGTATTTTTTGTATGCCTAGTACTTATTCTATCTGTCTCTCTTGCCGAACTGCTATTTGTCAAGCGTTGGTGAGGGGACAAGCACAGACGTGCAACCATACACTCACGCACTCACACACACACACACACACACACACACACACAACACACACACACACACACACACACACACACACACACACACAAGACGGACTTCTTTCCATTTCCGTCTACTAAATCCACTTACAAGGCTTTGCTCGGCCCGAGGCTATAGTAGAAGACACTTACCCAAGGTGCGACGCAATGGGACTGAATCTAGAACCACTTGGTTGGTAAGCAAGCTACTTTATTTCATAAAATTAGCTATGCAGCCGCACAAAAATGTAGCTTCGGGTTGGACAAAGACACAATGATGATGGAATGAAAGAAATGGTTGGTGGGAGAAGCAAACAATGCCCACCGATTGATGCATTCTCGAAAACATTATTCTCACAACGAAACAAAATGAGGTATTGAACCTCTTACCTCAGTTAAAAATGGACGAAATCGTTCTTACAAATTGAGGCGCTGAACCTCTTACCAAAAAATACAAACAAATTCAAATTGAGGCACTAAGGCCTCTTAACTTTCCTCCCCGACCATGCTATATGCCTCCCGCAGGCAATCCTGCAGTTCTAAGTCGGGGCCCCAGAAAGCAAAACTGGATTGGCCCTTGGCAAAGGAGTCCATAACCCTGAACATTTCAACCTCTGTTAGGACCTCCGCAGGTAACTGCGGAGGCCAATCCAGGATAGGACCTCCTCCCTCCGGCTCTTCAGCTTCTTCACAAAGCACTGTACCGCCCCTCTCTTATGAAAGTAAGCAAGCTACTCACCACATAACCACTACTGCGCACAGCTACTTTTGCATCTAGTTAAGAATTAGGATATTGGCGTTCGCTTTTGTAAGATAGAATATATGTCAATAGTAAACTGTTACTAAATTTAAGAATCCAGTCAGGTATTTCGACCCAAAATATCAAGGGAGTCCAAATTGAACTCGGATTTTATAATGATATACTTGTGAAGAGAGGGAGGGAGTAGAAGGTATCGATAAGCAATATGGGAGAGGGGGAATAGATGATAAATATGTAACACTATCATTTGAGCGAGTGACTGAGGGTGAGAAAATCTTCAATGGAACACGTTTTAATAAATCCTATCAACGGCGGAAGCTTTGCTTATTTAGGCAACCAGACAGATAAATATTTTCGTCGGAACTCATGACAATTTTGTCAATCGTCTCCACTGAGAACGTTTTCTGAAAATGCTTCTAGCTTTCATACTTGATCATTTATTTTCTTCTCAATAAATTATTAAGATTTACATAACATTTAAATTACAATGATAAACATTTAAATCAAGGTGCAATATCAAACGTCCACTACTGTCTTAACTACCTAGTTCAGCCCTCAGTAATTGAAATGTAGAGTAGAACTAGAACTACGCTAAGTCTCGTCAAGATGAGATTTAGAAGGCGTTTGCTGCCTACGAGCCGCACTCTGTTAAAAAGTGGAGGAACACCTTTTCTTGTGCGCAAAAACTATTATCCTCATTTCACATTGATGTTATTGTTAAACTTACAGAACAACTGGGATTAAGTAGATGTAGTTGAAATTAATTAAACACGCATTTTAGCGTGCTTAAGTGAACTTATACGCTCTTTCCTTATTTAATATGTTCGACAATAATTTGAATAAAATATGCTTGCTTTTGCTAACATGCCGAGCAAACAGAGAGGTATCCAATGTCAGATCTTCTGAAATGTCATATGGAAAAAATCTTATAAAAGCATTACCAAGATGCTTAATGTTATTTAATGATAATTATTCTTAGAGATAATAAAAATGATCGACACCGTTAAGGTTAATATTTGTAAAACAACATGGAAGTATATATTTGCAATTAGTGATTTCAATTTTTTTAACGTACATATTTCTCCTTCAATAATTACAATATTTTAAACGTGAGTTTATTCACCGTAGGTGTAACCTCTTCTCCAACTTTCAATTTTCTACACAAAGTAAAAACAAATATTTTCTTACCATGCGAGAATCGATTTTGTATTTAGATATGGAGGGAAAATAATATCTGAAACAATCTAACGAAAAATTATGCATACAGCTAATATTCAGACATTTCGGTAGGACACGTAAGAATAGCCGATAACTAAGTCTTTTAATCTCTGATTCTCATATAAATGATTGTGTATCATAAGAATAAGATAACATAGCACAAACCACTGCGACATTTCATAGGGATTTACCTAGAATCAAGCAAATACTATCTTTTCAGTCTTATCAGAAACTTAATCATATATACATTCGTAGACATTCACATCCTTTGGCACACTTCCCAATACAACAGTTACACACGTTTGCGCGTGTGTGTGCGTCGGTATACTCTTTACTCTTTAACTTGTTTCAGTCATTTGACTGTGGCCATGCTGGAGCACCGCCTCCAGTCGAGCAAATCGACCCCACGATTTATTCGTTGTAAGCCTAGTACTTACTCTATCGGTCTCTTTTGCCGAACCGCTAAGTTACGGGGACGTAAACACACCAGCATCGGTTGTCATGCAATGTTGGGGGGAAAAGCACAGACACTCAAACACACACACACACATGTATATATACATATATACGACGGGCTTCTTCCAGTTTCCGTCTACCAAATCCACTCACAAGGCTTTGGTCGGCCCGTGGCTATAGTAGAAGACACTTGCCCAAGGTGCCACGCAGTGAGACTGAACCCGGAACCATGTGGCTGGTAAGCAAGCTACTTACCACACAGCCACTCCTACGGTATGAATATATAATATAGACATGCATATGATGAGTATACATTCATGCATACGCACGAATATATATGTCCAGAAACGGAGAGAGAGAGAGAGAAGAAGAGAGAGAGAATGAGAGAGAGAGAAAGAGAGAGAGAGTGTGTGTGTGTGTGTGTGTGTGTGTGCACGCGGGGGGAAGTGCTCTCTACAAGCGAATTTCTAAAATCTGGGTGTCTGTGGAAAAAATTCTTAGGGTAAAGGGATCCAGATATGCATCTGTGAACTGGTGGAGAAACGACTACTGGGTGAAGGATCGTGCTTTTGGTCAGGGTTGTCCTTGATCTGTGGCGTTTCTTGATCAGTCTTGATTGGAAGCCCTTCTGTATCAGGAGGTTTGCTTCATCCTTGTATTCACAAGCTTCGTAAACTCCCTAGGCTTTTATCTCAATTCACAGTCTTTTCTTTGTTTTCTTCTCACACAAATTTTAAACTGATCTTGTAATGTATCCCTCATCTGAGCCCATGGGCAAAATAAATGAAATCATTATCATCATCATCACCATCTTCACCTGTACGGATTATTTTCTACCTATAAACGTATGTGGAGGCGCAATGGCCCAGTGGTTAGGGCAGCGGACTCGCGGTCATAGGATCGCGGTTTCGATTCCCAGACCGGGCGTTGTGAGTGTTTATTGAGCGAAAACACCTAAAGCTCCATGAGGCTCCGGCAGAAGATGGTGGTGATCCCTGCTGTACTGTTTCACCACAACTTTCTCTCACTCTTACTTCTTGTTTCTGTTGTACCTGTATTTCAAAGGGCCGGCCTTGTCACTCTCTGTGTCACGCTCAATATCCCCGAGAACTACGTTAAGGGTACATGTGTCTGTGGAGTGCTCAGCCACTTACACGTTAATTTCACGAGCAGGCTGTTCCGTTGATTCGGATCAACCGGAACCCTTGTTGTCGTAACCGACGGAGTGCTTCAAAAAAAAAAAAAATACACGTATGTCTCATACATTATCTTCTCTTTTTTTTTTACTCTTTCATGTAATTCTTCTCACAACCTGGCGTTCTCCTTTACTTCTTCGTTCTTCTTTTTGTCTTCTCGTTGTGACTATCGTAATTGTCACGCAAAACTGCATCCGAAATTCTAGTCAAAATGAACATGATCCAAATTGGGGTATTTTCATACGCATATTTTGCTATTACACCATTTTCCTCGAAAGCGTAAATGAAACTGCTATATTTCTCAACAAAACAGAGCAGGCTTATATATGACGCTATCGCTTGCTTCTTAAACTACAGTTTTAATGATTAAGATCATAATTTATAGATTTACAAGGTTAGTGAGACAGACCATAGTTTGTTTCGGAATCCCTAATCTGAGACTTGTGTTCTACGAGAGATTATTGGTTTTTGTACACAAGTACAACTCTGATTTGCGAAAGAAATTTCTATTGGGTTGTTTTGAAGAATATAGTTATTTTGTTTTTGTTATGTGAGAGAGAAAGATGGACGAAACTGAATTGGGAATATATGTGTTGAATAGAATCAAATCTTTCAAAAATATTATGTCGCAAAAGGATATTTTCTTTCTCTTCTATAATTTCGACTATTTTCATTATAGCTTTTACTTAACAAAGTTCCTATAAAGATGTGTGGATTTATACATATGCATCCACGCTTTACACACACACGCACACATACACACATACGTTTATGCTCAAGTATAGATATATTTCTTTCTTTTGTTCTTTCTTTATTTCCTTCTATCTATCTATCCATATATCTCTCTATCTATCTATTTATCATCTACCTACCAGCATGCGCGCGCCAGTGTGGGACTCTATACATAATATTAATTTCATCCCTAACTTTTTCTGAAACTGACATATTCCAGTTTTCGATATTCCGATTAAGTACTGCTAAATAGGTGTAGTTGTCGTGTAGAATAATTCAAAATTAACATGCATAACCTAATGTTAGATCCCTTTCAGGAAGCAGACTAATTCTTTAGTATTTCTTCTACACATTTCATTCAGTGACAGAGAGACGTTCATGCGGATGTTTCCACCGGGTTTCCACATTCTAAACACATACATACTTTCATACGTACGTATGTATATATGCATGTATGTATGTACAAGGGGGTGTTGAAAAGTTCATGGGTTTGAGTAGAAGAAAACGCAGGAGGATCAGTTAATTATAATTTTATTAAACATGTTTACCTCTCAGATTCAAACACTTACTGCAACGGTCCTTCAGTTTTCTAAGCCCTGTAAAAGACTTAAAAGTTTGAGCCTCCAATATGACCTTTCACGATACCCTTAAAGGCAGGAACTTCTCCACACGCTCTTGTATATATATGTATGTCATTGTTCAATTTTATTTGAGTCTCGGTTTCTAACCTAGATTCAAGGCTCCTTTGGAGTTTCCTCATCAACAACAGTGTATTTTTCTTTGCATGTATATATATGTATGTATAGGTGCAGATTTGTATGTTTTGCTTTATCTATGTATTCTTATGCATATGCTTTCATATCTAGACTCCTTTTTATTGTGAAAATATGTGTTTGTGTGTGTGTGTGTGTGTATGTCATTATTCATATACGTGCTTATCTTGACATGCTCGTATATATTTAAATCATAAACGTCTGGAACATTTTACATATTTTACAGTACCAGTGATGACTTGGATCTCTAGTCTTCGAATCAGCTTTATCCTTTCTGGTTTTGAGAAGCCTAATTTCTCAAGGCTGGTATTTACGTAGTGTTACATATCCCATTGCCCCAGTAATTACAGGTATAAGCCTGAACTTGTAATCTGGATAAAATAACTGCAGATTTTTCAATAGTTCGGCGTAGGTATTCTCTTTTTCACTAGTCTTCAGTTTTATATTAATATCCACTTGGCAGCTCATTTCCACAACTGTACACAATTTCTCTTCTCTATCCCAAATCATGTTATTGAGGTTTTCACTGGGGCATTCCACCAGTATTCATTTTTATTATGAATGGCTATGACTTCTACCATACTGTGGGTTCATATTACTTTGTCCTCGGTGTTATCCTTTCAACGGATTTCATTATATAATGACCTAGCTACAACATCATGTCTCATCGGTAGATACTACTGTGATGACAACTGCTTATGATGTGCGGAAGACATCTTCGGTGTTAACTCCACAAATCTGCATAGGTTGTCACATTTTGCTGCTTTTCCTGCATCTCTGTCGCTGTTGTGCATCGGGTATATAGTTTATATTTCCTGCTCCTGAATTGCAAACGTATGCCCTTCATAGAAGAGGGTAGTAATCCAGTTGTTGGTCCATGATAGATTGCTTTGATGGTCAATGTTACTGTCATATCTGAGCTATGTATTAACATATCCATGTATGGTCCTCTGCTCATTACTCTCATCCTTTCATCTGATATGTTGCGGTAGATTCGTGTGACTTCCTCTGGCATGTATGTATGAATGTATGTATGTATGTATGTATGTATGTATGTATGCATGTATGTATGTATGTGTGAACGTATACTCTTTTACTCTTTTACTTGTTTCAGTCATTTGACAGTGGCCATGCTGGAGCACCGCTATTAGTCGGGCAAATCGTCCCCAGGACTTGTAAGCCTAGTATTATATCGGTTTCTTTTGCCGAACCGCTAAGTTACGGGGACGTAAACACACCAGCATCGGTTGACAAGCGATGTTGGGGGGGATAAACAAGACACACAAACATACACACAAACACACACACACACACACACACACCACACACATATATATATAGACATATACATATATATACGACGGGCTTCTTTCAGTTTCCGTCTACCAAATCCACTCACAAGGCTTTGGTCGGCCCGAGGCTATAGTAAGTAGAAGACACTTGCCCAAAGTGTCACGCAGAGGGACTGAACACGGAACCATGTGGTTGGTAAGCAAGCCACCCACCACACAGCCACTCCACTTATGTTTTCCTCTAATCTCTTTCCCCTTTTCATTTCTGATACTCTCCTTCACAGCTGACTGTCTGACTATTAAAATTTCTTAAGTGTCCAGTAGGCCTTTATTTCACCTTTGCATGCTGTGTCAGTTAGGCTTTTCATTCCACAGAAACATACCATCTGAAGGTGATAGTGTTGATTAAAATACAAAAGATTAGGTTAATAGTCAGACGAATTCATACTATTTCTATAATAGCAATAGATACCACATTATTATACATTATTCTCTAAATCTGTTTCTATCATTTTGTGTCAATTATTCTTTTTACAAACTCACGCACATCAGTATTTTTGTAGTTATGTACACACACGCACAAACACACACACACACACACACACACACACACACACACACACACACGTTCTTTTATTCTTTAACTTATTTCAGTCATTTTGATGTGGCCATGCTGGAACTGCCTTTAGACGAACAAATCGACCCCAGAGCTTATTCTTTGTAAGCGTAGTACTTATTCTATTGGTCTCTATTGCCGAACCGCTAAGTTACGGGGTCTTACGCGCGCCAAAATCGGTTGTCAGGCGATTCTGGAGGGACAAACACAGACACACAAATACATACATACACACATGCATATATAAATATATATAGACATATATACATGCACATATCTACATACATTTATACACACACACACACCACACACACACCACACATTTATATATATATATATATATATATATATATATATATATATTTATACATATACATATGTATGACGGGCTTCTTTCAGTTTCTGTCTACCAAGTCCACCCACACGGCTTTGGCCGGCCTGAGGCTATAGTAGAAGACAGTTGCCCAAGTGGCCACGTTGTGGGACTGAACCTGGAAACATGTGGCTGGGAAGCATATATATATATATATATATATATATATATATACATACATATATATACATATATACACAATATAGATTTGCATCATACTCTTTCATTCTTTTACTTGTTTCAGTCATTTGACTGCGGCCATGCTGGAGCACCGCCTTTAATCGAGCAACTCGACCCCGGGACTTATTCTATTGTAAGCTCAGTACTGATTCTATCGCTCTCTTTTGCCGAACCGCTATGTGACGGGGACGTAAACACACCAGCATCGGTTTGTCAAGCGATGCTAGAGGGACAAACGTATATACAGACACACAAACATATATACACATACATACATATATATATACATATATACGACAGGCTTCTTTCAGTTTCCGTCTACCAAATCCACTCACAAGGCATTGGTCGGCCCGGGGCTATAGTAGAAGACGCTTGCCCAAGATGCCACGCAGTGGGACTGAACCCGGAACCATGTGGTTGGTTAGCAAGCTACTTACCACACAGCCACTCCTGCGCCTATCATGTATGTTTCATGTATTAAATATGAAACATACAACACGCACAAACGTAATATATTTTCCCTTGTTCTTTTTTCCGTGTGTCCATCATTGTATTCGTGTAGCACTTCTTGCTTCTTTCTCTCGCTGTTCTCATTTAGCTTATCTATTTTTTTTTCATATTTCAATCGGTTCTAATTTTCTTTTCTTCATTTCGGTTTCTTTATTTCATTTTTAACCATCTGCATCCATTTACCATTTCTGTTTCTTCCTGGTTATCATGTCTATCTTCATCGTTACCTCCATTACCATCGTCATTATTGTACAAATAACTTGTTTCTCTTTTCCTTATTCATTCCCTCCCCCTCCTCCGCCTCCTCCTTTCATCATCATCATCATCATCATCATCATCATCTTCTTCTTCTTCTTCACTCCTCCTGCTACCTCTTTTTCTTCTTCACTCCTCCTCCTCCTCCTTCTTCTTCTTCTTCTCCTCTTCTCCTCCTTCTTCTCTTCTTCTTCTTCTTCTTTTTCTTCTTCTTCTTTTTCTTCTTCTCCTCCTCCTTCTTCTTTTTCCCCTTTCCTCCTCCTTCTTAGTAATCGTAATAGTATTAGTAATCGTATGCTTAGTAATCGTAATAGGAGTAACAGCAGTAATATTAATAGTTGTTGTAGCTATAGAAGTAGTAGTAGTAGTAGTAGTAGTAGTAGTAGTAGTAGTAGTAGTAATACTAGTAGTAGTAGTAGTTGTAGTAGTAGTTTTAGTAGTAAGGTTTGTTCTTTTATCTATGTTAGTTTTCTTCACTTTCCCGTTTCTCGTATTCTTTCCTTTCAGTTAATCTGGAGAAATTCTCTGTTGGAAGGAAGTCTTTAATAATTGCTAGCCAAGAGTCTTTCATCTCAGTATCAAGACTGGAAGCTACTTTGAAAACAATTCACTCTATATTGATTGACTTGACACCAGTTAATGGAATCAGTTTATTATCAAAAGGAAATGCTATCATTGAACTGGCTAAAAACGATAAAATATAATAGAGGTATACAGATATGGATTTTTCTGACTCACATAAATCATATTATGGAAAAATATAAAAAAAGTAAAAAAAAGGCTTACTAGTTGACTACTAATGTATTACGTAATCAAGCGTTCTACTGCTCGAAAACAGCCCACTGTTTCTTTTAAGGATCAATTGTTTTCTTTCATTTTACTCGTGACGATCAATATATTTTTAAATATTTTTCTGGAGTTTTTCCTTTACATTTGGCGCACTTCATTGATACTAGGTTAATACTGTTCTGGCTATAAATAAGGAAGTAAATTAAACGTTTAATCTTTTCATAAACCTCTCATTCGTTATTTCTTCCACTTAAACACACATGTTCGATATCTAATTGCAATACCGTTCATAAATCCATTAAATCCCTACATATTATTCATGTTTTACAATGATTGTTTCCAGTGTCGGTCGGGGAGTTTGACTGGGGCGGATACGTCTGTCAAACGGTAACACAGGTGTCCCAAGGCGAACTCAGCGTGGACGGAAACCCCACGTCGAGCAAAAGAGCAAAAGCTCGCTCGATCTCGATTTTCAGTACGACTATATATATATATATATATATATATATATACACACACACAAAAACACACAAATATATACTTGTACACAAGCACACACATACATATAGGGAGAAAGAGTGAGAGAGAAGGGTATACATACATACATACATACATACATATATACATACGTGTGGTAGGTAGCTTACTTACCAACCACATGGATCCGGGTTCAGTCCCACTGCGTGGAACCTTGGAGGAGTGTCTTCAACTATAGCCTCGGGCCAACCACAGCCTTTTGAGTGATTTGGTAGACGAAAACTGAAAGAAGTCCGTCGTATATATGTATATATATATATATTTATATAAATATATATATATATATATATATATATATATATGTGGTGTGTATACGTTTATGTGTCTGTGTTTGAATCCCCAACATCGCTTGACAACCGATGCTGGTGTATTTACGTCCCCGTAACTTAGCGGTTTGGCAAAAGAGACCGATAGAATAAGCACTAGGCTTACAAAGAATAAGTCCTGGGGTCTATTTGCTCGACTAAAGGCGGTGTTCCAACAGGGCCGCAGTCAATTGACTGAAACAAGTAAAAGAGTAAAGAGTATATATATATATATATATATATAAGAAATCATGTCAAGGTAGAAAATACTAAAACAATTTTATCATAAAACACATTTCAGTACCGGTTTCAGTCATTGAGACTTTTTCAACTCTAAGTATGGAAAACAATTACATTTTGGAAAAATTAAATGAAAAGTTTTTTTAAAAGAATATTTACATAGTAGTCAAATACAAAGGACATTTTCCATGTTTCTACCTGTCTCTGTCTCTCTTGTTTACTCTAAAGACGACAACAAACATTAAGGGAAAGCCAGCAGCTCAAGTCGTATACAATATTGTTATTGGGAAAAATTCAAATTCTTACAGCTGTTTCTGGGATATCCCCGAGTATGGTATATTCCATCATAAGAAACAAATAGCGAAAATTGGGAAACTGAGAATGAATGATATATATCAATAAGATCACAACATAGAGGAAGGGCATAAAAGAATAAGGAGATGGAAAGAGATAAGAATAAAGAAGCATAAATGTTCATAGTTCAACTTTCCGAAGTTATAGAAACAGGGGCATGAGTCCTTATGGGCAATCCTGTGAAGGTCCATGAGCGTAAATCCTTAGGTGCAATTCTGCGTAGATCCATAAGCATAAATATTAAGGTGCAATCCTGCGTAGATCCATGTGGGTTAAAATCCTGGTGTAGTAGATATCCAGACAAGAAAGACGCGAACATATCAACATTCAATAACAGAATGGTAGCGGAGATGGCTATTAAGTGGAAAAGGAAAGAAAAGAAAAGAAATAGAAAGAGAGGTAGATAGAGTGAGGGGATTAAGGATTTTCTATAGGATAATGTAAAGTGCATTGGTGTACGGAGTCTAAGAATTGTGTGCGGAGTAGCCGATAAAATAAGAAAGAGGATTATGAGGTAGAGGAAGATAGGTTAAAAGAAATAGAGCAAAATGAAGGAAGTTAGAGAGAGTAGTAGTCTTAAAGTCTAAAGTTGTTGGAGAGGGAATCTAGGAATGACTACTTGTAAACGTTCTGGCTAAGGTCAGTGGGTGTAGAGTTATATGTTAGTAATGGGGTTTTGGGTATCTAGGTAGTTGAGAATGGAGGGGCTAGTTGAATGTCAAATTATTTATGAGTGGAACTAGAGTTAGGGAGGGTTATGTTAGAGGATTTATTAGGTTAAGCATTTACCTAGCGTACCTAATCGTTTAGATCACCTGTGACGTAAACCCTCATATTTTCTATATATATATGTGTGTGTGTGTATATGTGTGTGTGTATGTGTGTGTGTATGTGTGTGTGTATGTGTGTGTGTGTGTATGTATACATGTATACATATGTATGTATTTATGGCATTATTCAGTTTTGTTTCAAGATCTCTTACCAATAGAGAAAGTGTCATTTTCTCACCTAGATCCGAGGCTCCTTCATTGGAATTGCAATATCAACAACAGGATACTTTTGTATGTAGGTCTCTTCTATTTTTTAATTATTATAAATCTTCATCTGAGTAGGGAGCCGGTTTCCAAAAATGATACAAGGCTCCATCTTTGGAATGTAGTTAACACAGACAAATTCACATTTGGATCTTCAGAAAAGTCTTGCATATTTTTATTGTTCCACTCATAGATTGTAATTGTAATGTATGAATCAGCCGGTCAATTTCTTTCTGAAAATCCCAGTTTATCCAGATTCTCCTTTAAGCATTTAATAACAAAATCTAGTGCTCCAATTATTATTGGTATGAATATAAATTCATAGTATGGATATAGAATCTGGAGGTTTCGAAGTAGCTGTCCATAAATATCCTCATTTTCTATGATTTTCAAAGAGAGATCTATATCTGCAGGTAGGCTAACCTCTATGATGGTACATACCTTTGCTCCTCTGTCCCAAACAACAATATCCAGCCTGTAATGCTTACATTTGACAGAAGTTTTGATGGGAATATTCCAGCAGTTTTCCTTGAGTTGGTATTTATGAATGTATTCCATAAAAGAGGGATTTTCTAAGTTTATTTCAGGACAGCCTTTTTACGGATGACATTGTAAATTGTTTTAGCATCAACATCGTCCTGCATAGGGAGGCAGTACTGTGACGACATTTCGGAACAGCTGCTAATCAAATGCGTAATGTCTTCCGCAGAAACATGACATAGCCTACATCTGCGGTTGCACCTTGGAATTACAAGAGCGTCACTCTCTCTCTCTTGTTCACCAGGTATTTTGTGGCAATCTCCTGATCCTGGATTGCAAACGCATAGCCTTCGAAAGTGTGATGTGATATAATGGTCTTGTATCCAAGAGAATCCGCACGTGTCAATTCTACTGTCTTCTTCAAGCTTCCGGGCAACATATCCATGCATGGTCGTTTTTGTATGCTTAGTGCTTTCCATCCAGGTCTTCTCTGAGGTAAGAAAGCGCAACTGTTTTGGGGCTGTATAGGTGATAATCAGGAAGAGAGTGTTTCTTGAGGAGTTCACTACCAACTCGTACAATGTTGCTTACTTCAATTTTCAGGACTGCATTAATATCTTTTGCTACTGTAGTTTAGCAGGTGCTGCCTTAGTGATACCATTCGACATTCAAAGGCCATCCACACTGATCTCAAGCCTCTAGCACCTTCATTTCTTCTTAGGTAGTGCCTGTCAACATCAGTGTTTCTGTGGAAATTCCTAGTTATATATGTATGTATGAATGTATGAATGTATGTATGTATGTATGTACGTAAGCATGTACATATGTATGTATGTATGTATGTATGTATGTATGTATGTATGTATGTATGAATGTATGTATGTATGTTTGTATGTACGTAAGAATGTACATATGTATGTGTGTGTATGTATGTATGTATGTATGTATGTACGTAAGCATGTACAAATGTATGTATGTGTGTGTATATATGTATGTATGTATGTATGTATGTATGTATGTATGTATGTATGTATGTATGTATGTATGTATACGTACAGATTCGTATGGTTTGTTTTCTCATGTATATAATTGCTTATCTAGACATGCTCATAAATACTTCTGGAAAGTTTTACAGAATTATTTAGCTTCAGTGATAGACTGGATGTGTAGTCTTCGAATCAGCTTTCTCCTTTCCGGTTTTGAAACACCTAATTTCTCACGGTTGGTAGTTACGCAGTGTGTTATATATTCCCGTGCTCCAATTAACTATAGGTATAAAGCTGAACTTGTAATCTGAATAGAGTAACTTCAGATTTCTCAATAGTTCAACATATGTATGCATGTATATATGTATATGTACGTATGTATGTATGTATGTATGTATGTATGTATGTATGTATGTATGTATGTATGTATGTATGTATGTATGTATGTATTGCACATTCATGACTTATGAAATCCTAAGGATTTACTACGTCGGCTAATTTTCAATCTCTAAAATGCATTACTCGGCAAAAATATGCTAAATATCAGAATTACAGTTTACAGTAATATGTCGTAAATTATTTTCAATGATTCTCGAAATCATTTTCTCTTCCAAAAGTCTGCAATAATTTAAATGCTAATTGCTTAACAATTTACGGATATATTTTTTCCTCATACAATCTGTTATAATTTAAATTTTAATTACTTAAACTGACTCTTGAAACTACTTCATTTGAAATACGGTGATAATTGAAGTACCCCTTCTTCGAGTTACTAAAGTTTTAAATGGATCTGACACCGGTTTCGTCTCAAAATAATAGGTCTAAAGTAAGCGAACGATAATACGCCATTTTTTTCTAACTAATCATTTAATATGCCAGGCATTGCTTGAAAACAATCGAATTCAGTTGATCGTACTGTTAAACAGTAGCATTATGATTTCAAACAATTTATGTTGTAGCTTCATTACTCATTCCAATTCATGGACTGGATAAAATTTGAGTCTCATATTTCCATCTACGTATTCGAATGGTATTTTCTTTTATCAAAGTATCAAAGATATTCACACCTACGTCGCATCCATTCTTCATCATTGAAATTACCTTGTTTCACAGTACAATAAAAATATTCATGCATATGATGAGAAATTTATTGACGTAAAGGCGAAAGATTCATTTTGACTTCATCATTTGTTAAATAATTGCCTATATATATGTGTGTGTACATACATATATATACACACATACGTATATACATACATGCATATATGCATATGTATGTATATATATATATATATATATATATACATATATATATATATATATATATATATATATATAAATATATATATATATATATAAATATATATATATATATATATATATATATTATATATATATATATATGTATATATATATATATACATATGTATACATACATATAAGAGAATTGACTACTAAGTGGACAACCATTATACTAGAGGTAGACCCCATATGGTCTGACCACTAAGAAGCGATTGTTCTCAAGAAAATTCAGCAAACTCCAGAACGTTAGCAGGAAAGACAAATGAAAAGATACAAAATATAAAGTCAAGAGAGTCAAGACTATTGAAAAGGTTGAAATACGCAACGAAAACTTTAGGAAGATAAAGTTAAGAAATAAGTGAAAGGTTTACCAGTGAGTGTGTTAAATTATAAGGCGCAAAAAGAAAATGACTCTCCCCAGACAAAACAGAATATAAAGATTAATCCCAAGCCCAGTTTCATTGTTACCAATTACGTAATACTTAAATGTCCGCAATTCATCAGTGTGATCGTCATAGCAAAATATAATTTGCAGAACACCACATCATACACCACCATACCATACAACACCACATCACATCACACCACCACGCACACACTAGCACTAGCACTTCCCAGCCCCACACCATCATCCACACACCTACATATGCACACACGCACACGTCAGTGTCACCAGCCCTCTTCCACACGCACATACATGCTCTCTTATACACACGTACGAGCACTTTCGTTTTGGTATCATCACTACTTTATTATCTCCCCTTCTTCCCAGCTCTCCTGTGTGACTCCTCTGTCTTGCAGTCGCCATGATGGATCGCTAGCCACTACACATTCTTTATTTACTCATCTTTTTTCTTTCTGTGGAAGAGCGTATGCTCGAAATGTTAAATATATTTTTGGTTTAAATTATATCTTAATTACAGTTCTTTAACCTGTTACTCCCATTGGAAAGTGAATTATTTACAACTAGCAGTATCGCCCGGCGTTACTCGGGTTTGTAAGGGAAATAACTATATAAGCATTTTTAGAGATGTAAAGTATAATAGCCATCTGAATATAGCTAACCACAAAGGGGGGTGGATTACTGTAGCTTTTTACGTTCTGAGATTTAATAATACATTTTTAGAGAGTTATTTCCCTTATATAATAGCAAAAATGCATTAAAAATGAGTAAAAATGATGATAAACTTTATTTTTAATCGTAGACTCATCGCAGATGCGCGCTAATACCCAGAAGGGCTCGATATGAATCACGACTATAAGATACCCGCTTTTGGTTACACTGCACCGCAAAATGTGGGAGTAGTTAGGAATCTAAATCGTAGGAGACAGACACACAACTTCACTTTTATATATAAAGATGACTACAATAATTTAATATCAAATATGTAACAGATTAGTAATGAAATAATTAAAACCAATTTAAAGGTGTAACAGTTTGCAATCACGAATTTCTTCTTGAGTATTTCCACAATTTAGACTGGATTGTTGCTTTTGTTCAAGGCGTTTACCTTTCCTACAGGTTCTGCGTGTCTAATGAATAGACAAAATTTCTCACATACTTATTAGTTTAAATTTTCGTGCGCCTGTCCATCGATAAAACTCCAAAAGACGATGAATTCACGCATCTCTACCTCTTTGGTTATATTAGTCAAATAACTGAAATTGTTTAAACAGGTTACATTCAGATATATTGATGAGTTTGTCACATTCGTGTTAGAACCTTATTTTAAATGAATAGGTTAAATAAATTAAATTCAACAGTGAATGATTTTATAATCTAAACTTATTAGAGCACAATGCGCTTCAACATGTTTCTTTACATTTTTTGTTTCATTTAAATTTTGACGCATATCATATTGGAATAGAAATACCTTAACGTTTTGCTAAAATGCATAGTCCTGCATTGGTTTCTATAAACATGATCTATTTGTACACATCGGTAAACGTACACACAAAGGAAGCACAAACGGACGCTCACATATGCAATCCTTGTAAATATTCGTTAGAAAGGCTGCTTCCGACACTAATAGCTAATATATATATATACACACACTCACACGCACAAACACACACACACGCACAAACACACACATACACATACAGATCCGTCGGTTCCAATTAAACTCATCAGCGGAACAACCTGTTTGTGAAATTACCGTGCTAGTGGCTAGGCACTCCAAACACACGCATCCTTTTTAACGTAGTTCTCGGGGAAATTCAGCGTGACATATAATGTGACAAAGCTGGACCTCTGAATTATATACAACTCATGTTTTCCCGCTGAGTGGACTGGAGCAAGGCTAAACAAAGTATATTGCTCAAGAACACAACGCGCCACCTGGAATCAAACTGACGACCGTAAGTCGATTGCCCTTACCACTAAGCCAGTCTTCCACACACACTCACACAGACACAGACACACACACACACACACACACACACACACACACACACATACAAACAAACAATTCAGAGTGATATTTTAGAGGTAAAGATTATTTTGATTTCGAAATTACTAATCATAATGAATTACTTTACAAACTTTAATGGGTGGATTACAATACATAACGAGAGAGAGAAAGAGATATAGAGTAATAATTATATATATATATATATATTACTGTATTTCGGAATGGTCATTTTGCCAGTTTAGCCAAGAAAAACACACGCACTATATATTTGGTGTTACTTTGCTTCAGTGTTATTTATTTTTTACATTAAACTTAATCATATTTCGGCCAGAGTTCATTCGTCACACCCCTGTGACCGCATCAGTGGTCCTTTGCTTTCTTCTTTCTTGTTTGTGCATCTCCTTAGTAACCATCAGCCATTTTGTATTTCTATTGTATGTGTCTTCATTTGCGCATGCACACACACACACATACACATAGAGATATACGCATGCGCAAATGAAGACACATAAAATAGAAATACAAAATGGCTGACGGTTAGTAAGAAGAGACACAAATAAGAAAGAAAAAAGCAAAGGACCACTGATGCGGTCACAGGAGTGTGACGAAAGAACTCTGGCCGAAATAAGATTAGGTTTTATGTAAAAAATAAATAACACTGAAGCAAAGTAACACCAAATATATAGTGCGTGTGTTTTTATTGGCTAAAATGGCAAAATGACCATTACGAAATACAATATCTGTTTCAACACACGACTTCACATAAAAAATCGTGCACAACAAATATACATATACATACATATATATATATATATATATATATATATATATATATATATATATATATATATATATATATATATATATATAAGTAAGGAAGAATTTTTTTTTAAATGCAGAATGCTGAAATGAAAGAAAATTTTAATAAAATGAGAAATTGATAAAATATATAAATATATATTTATTCAACCGGTTTTCGTCATTGTATGACTTGTCAAGAATATTTATGTTTTAAAGAGTTTTTTTAAAAATTAGAAAGGGGAAAAAAAGAAAATTGCATTGTTTTTTGTAAAAGATTAATGATAAAAATGTACAAAAATTAAAAAATAAGTTCTCCGATACATTGTGAGTTCGTTGTGTATCTTGAGTTTTATGGTTGTTTACGAAAAAATTACACAACACATGCTCTTAATCCCTTTGGATCTTAACACCTCAAGGTAATTTTTTCGTAAACAACCATAAAACTCAAGATACACAACGAACTCACAATGTATCGGAGAACTTATTTTTTAATTTTTGTACATTTTTATCATTATTCTTTTACAAAAAACAATGCAATTTTCTTTTTTTCCCCTTTCTAATTTAAAAAAACAACTTTTTAAAACATAAATATTCTTGACAAGTCATACAATGACGAAAACCGGTTGAATAAATATATATTTATATATTTTATCAATTTCTCATTTTATTAAAATTTTCTTTCATTTGAGCATTCTGCATTTTTAAAAAATGTTTCCTTACTTATCATTTCTCCACGTGCGGTCAACACAACCCCACCATTTATTGAACTATATATATATATATATATATATATATATATATATATATTTTATAGAAGGACTAGAACTGTTTCATTGTATTGAGTACCTTATTTACTGTGGTTAACCCCGACTCAACCCGGACCTACATACATACATATATATATATATATTATATATATATATATATATATATATATATATGCGTGTGTGTGTGTGTCTGTGCTTAAGGACAATGTGAGGAGTTTTCAATGTGAAGCGTTTTTCAAGAGCTGTTATCGTTAGCCATAAAATTTCATGATATTTTTCGCTGTTAATTTTTAAGTTTCCTTGTGTTTATTGGTAAAATTCTGTAAAGTTATTTTATTTCGGAAAATGTTATGTATGGTGATGCTTGATACATTAGCTACTACTGCTATCTCATAAGTTTTAAGCACCTCAAATCATTGTTCCTCTTTACTTTGGAACTACAATGTGATCCTCCTGTCATAGATGGGAGGATTACATTCGCAGGTAATACATTCCAGAAACTATTACCGATTCATCTATAAATTTTACGAAAACAAGAGACTTTTAATATTTCACATGGAAAAGGTATTTTCCAGTACTGATAATCATATAATAACCATTTAGAAAACATAAAGTTAAATTCAGCATTGGATTATTTAATTTGGAATATTGTAACAGTTTCAGAATGTAGTATTGTTTCCTTGGTTTTCCATGTGGAGGGAATTTCCAGGTGATACTTTCAGGCTCGGGTGAATTTGTGTATATGTATCGGTCACAGAGTTGACATATGTGTTTTCGCTTCTAAAACATTTCTCCAAAGTATACTGTCTATCTGTTTCCTATGCCTGAAGATAATGGTTAGCCTATAACTTAGCATTTTGCCTTTGCTTTAGCTGATATAAGTTGAATCCCCATTATCTTTACAAAGTTTGAGGAGATAGGGCACCTGTGATAGCCTATTGTAGCGTTGATACAATAGTCTTTATTCATTTAACGTGATTACTATTCTTCTAGGTATATGACAGCTAATCTGTTCATATTCATCAATAAGCACTCTCGATTACGAAAGATATATTAATCCCAACACTAAACAAAATTAAGATAAAAGATCTAATTGTCGTTGCCTCATTGTCCAATAATGACAATGACAATAAACAGAGGCATTGATTAAATGTTACTTAATGTTCTGTATGTAAGTGACTGGCATAGCAAGTACGAGAATAACTAATAAGAAAATACACGGACGGATAATCAAATGAGAACTATACGTGCATATATTTTCACACACATACACACGCGTGCACGCACTCACATAAACATACATGGTGTAAGCCTGTGTGTCTATGTTTACGTTTACACTGGGATAAATGTAACCAATGTTTTTGACTGTTTGTCGAATAAAATTATATCTAAAATAAGTTATTTGTTTGATGATATGAATGACTAAAATTTTGAAGTTTTGTTCAAGCATGATCGCATCCGGATGAGTTAAACCAGTAAAAGTCAAGCTAAAAGAGTGGAAGCATTTGAATTAATTGACCTTCGATAAAGTATCATTTCAGAAATCATTTTATATATAGAATCATCCATCAAAATAAAACGAGATTTCAGAATGAATTTTAATCAATAAGCAAGAATCGAATAAATTCAGATTAACAGATTTATCATTTCCTTAGATAAAACTCCAAAATAATCTATCTGTAATCAGCCTCGTCAAATTCGAATGACATTCTTTCGATGCAAAATATATGCGAAAATATGTTTCGAATCGATATTCATTTCTTTCTACTTGTCGTAGCAAGCAATAGACATTTACAATACGCTGTAACAGCAATCAGAAGTATTTAGAATGTGACCAGCAAATAAATGAACAAAAGCACTAAAAAGCGAAACAACAACTGTGAAATATCGACTATAATATAAACTGGTCCATGATATAAAGCTATTAATACATAGAACGGAAATACAACATATTTACTCCAACAAAATGTTCAATGATATTCATATTTGTTTTCAGCGAATCAATTTTTTGCTCTCTTATATGTTGAGTAGTTTATAACAAATATTGCTATGTAGCCATCAAAGAGAAAGCTATAATTTCTCTGAACGATTTTCATTGACACTCTTTTTCATTCGATTAGTTACGTATTATCCTCTATCTGGTGTAAAACCAAATTTATTTGAGAGTTATAAAAGTCTTTCCCCTGAAGCTATCAATAGATGGAGAATATTTCATTGGGAAATAAACAATGATACGGGAATGTGTGCCTGAAGTCCTTTTAACTACAAAACATGTAGGACATTAATTTGTGTCAAGAGCTTTGTAAATAAATTACTTCCAAATCCTTTTCATTCGCTGCAGGTGACAATTACGTACATACACACGTATGTGTGTGCATGTATTTATGTGTGTGTATGTACGTATATATATATATATATATATATATATATATATATATATATATATATATATATATATATTGTTGATGTCATAAGCACTTTTTAAAGCTTTTAAGGTAATATCTGGTGTGAAATAGTGCTTCTCGAAGCTCATTACATACAACTATAAAGAATAGCAGATAGTTAGTTTGACACGGGACCCAAGGGTTGATAATTTAAAGTGTGTCACTTATCAACTTGACAAACAACCGAGAGAACGTGTTTTTTTTTCTTTTTATCATGAACTACGATTCTTTCTAAAATCATTGTTGGAGCGTCACTTTAAATGTGAACTTTAAGAAAATCTAGAATTTAAACAGACGATAAACTGAAGAGAAAGTGAAATACAGACACACGCTGCCCTCGCACACACACACAAATCTGTGAATGTGTGTGTGTGTATATGTGTCTGTATGTACCCTGGTGTAGATCGATGTCTATATATGTTTCCGTGTGCGTGTTTGCATTTTCTTTTCCGTAAATTTACTCCCTTTTTATGACGCAGATTATTTAAAATGTTTTATTTTCATGTGGATTTCCATCACTATGATTTTAATCGAACAATCCAGAAAGGATTATAATTTACTTCATATAATAAACGTTCTTTCTGTTTAAAATACGTCTGAAATGTATACGTCTGCAATGTATGCAATTATCAGAACTTGAGTCAATTTTGTATAGTATTACTGATAAAAAAAAAAAAAAAAACAGTACGTCCATACATACACTCAGAACTTTTAAGAAACATTTATTCAAGGAAAATAGTTAGAATGGTTGAATACCATGAATGTCGATATTTCGTGTAGGCATTGAAGCAGTGCACGACTTATGGAAAATTTTTGAAATTAAATTACAACTTGCCTCTACACGAAAGAAATCAAAACAGCAGTGTGGAATTTTACTGAAAAGCTGAAATAATTTCTGGAAACAGAGACAAAATTTGCTATCTAGTTGCAAGTAAGAGGTAATTTCAATGAATTGAAATTATTTTGGATACGTTATTCAGTACATCACGATCTAAATGAATTTCTCATGTCGTCTATCCATTTCGGATATCTCCCTTAAGTTGCTTTTCGTAGTTATGCAAATTATTGAGGTTAACATTTTCTAAGACTTGTTTTCAGTTTGTGATATTGTGAGCGCTAATGAATGCAAGCTTGAAAGGTCCGTGTTTTACTGATGATGTCTAACATAAGCAATATTTTCCAGTATCTCTCATCTTGCTTTCTTACAAAGATGAGAGTTTATTTCCTAGACATAAAAAACTAGTGAAATTAAGTCTATAGTTCGTGGAATTATTTCCCCTTCTATTTGAAATTCTCCAATATTTGCTACTATATGTTACTCTTCTTTCTCTATTAAGCAACTTATAATCTATTACATGTAGTATTCACTACACCGCCGCCAGCAGGAAATAGAATAAATGCACCCACTCTGCTTTCAGCTTTCCCATTTTGCAACACAAACCTAGAACACACACTTGTAAGTAACGCTGTGGAATTAACAATGCTGTTATATTTCCGGCATTTAAGACATAGCATTCGTTTCTTTTCATATTCAATGCTTTTCAAACAAATAAAATCCTCACACTATGAAACCTTTTGAAACATCAATAGTTATAGTTTTCGATTTTGTAAAAATAACCTGAAAAGTAAAAGACACTGGCTTATTAAATATATTTATTTCATGTGTATGAGAACCTAAAATAAAAGTAGTGAAAACAATTGTGCTTTAATCCATGATATCATAAGTTTTATTTTACTTGTTTTTACAGATTCTATTGTCTTTTAAGTTAGCTGTAAGGAAATGTTTAAAAGAGCACTTTATGATCACGTTTTTATACTCAGTATTAAAACGTTTTCATATTTCTCGGTCACTCTTCTATTTCGTATAATCAATACACATCTAAAAACCGCTCCAAATTTAATACTGAATCTAGCTTCATGCTTACTATACAGAAACTGGACACAATGATCTCTCAGTTAAATGTTTAGCGTGTTGGCCATGTTAATGTAATATGGAAATTCATTTGTACAAAAATCCAGAGTAGAAAGTGACTTTATTGATTACATTGATAAAGTGTTGTTTAGTGAGCCACAAAGTCATGTTGAAGAGGAAAGGTACATATTTTTGTTGTTGGGTTGTCGTGTTGCAATGTGGTGATGCATATAAAACTGTGTTAGTATGAAATAAAGGCACTAAATAGTTGATTTCTATTGAAACCAGTGCCACGCGTTTTAAACGGATGACTGACATTTCACTTTCCCAATATTTACTATTATGTTTCGGCATAAGAAAATAGCAATTTTACTCTATTAACTGACATGGCTTTACTGATACCTTGTGTGCAAATCAAAGGATGGCAAGACGAAAGCTGGATAAACTAACAGTCGATTGTGTTAGGACTATCTCTCAAGTGACTTCAACGAACCAGTTTCCGGAAAAGTGACAGATGGAAGAACAAACATGTTTTAAAAAATACTTTATACATTTTAGTAAATCTCTATTAGAAGCTTACGAATCAGTCGTTTGAAATGAAAAAGAATGCAATGGTGTAATGCAGTTGGATTGGAATAATTCTGCCTACAACTGATTTGTGCTACACAAAAACTCGTGCACACCGGAGGATTTTCAATTGTAGCAAATACATAGAAAACACCAGTAATCGGCTTCATAGATAATGGAGTGCTTTGTTCTGTATGTTTTCTCTACCGTGTAAAAACAGGCAATATTAATTCTCATCTCTTAATCGAAGTTTTCCATTAAGTTATCTACTATTAGCACTCGGATAAGTTGCACTAAATGCAGAGCTATAAACGTGAGCACAGCAGCAACAGCTATGAATAATTTATTCTGATTAGATACTGGCAGTGAAGCTACGATTTCGAAACAAGGTAAAAACAATTCAAGTTCAATTTCACAGAGGCATTATAGATTTAGAAAGTGTTGTAATGTCATATTAAACAGTGTGTAACTCCTAAATTGCAGGATGCATATACTCAATAATAATCGACAATTTCTAACAGTGTAAAAGACCAATCAATTAACGATTAATGAAATTTCTTTATCATTGTTTAAGAACTTATATCTACAAGAGTAAACAAGAAAACCAAAATAGGAGAAACAGCACTGTAGGAATTATGTAAGGCAATTTCGCGCTGCTGTGGAATGTTTTGAAAGGTTTTGATTGTCTTTTGCTTTTGATTATTTTGTGTATTTCGAACACTTCTTTCATTCTTGGGTCTTGTCCTCGTAGTGGAATGTTCTGGTGGATAATGTTGTAAATTCCTGTGTGTTGTAATAAAGGGTTGGGTATAGGATGTATCTGGAAGGTTTTTCGTAGGTTTCGAATATCTATTGCTTTCGCGCGTTTTCTTCAGTCGTCTATCAATATTAATGGATATTGTTTTTTAAGTAGTATTTTTTAAGTTCCTGGAGGAGTTTTTATTGCGAGTTTCAGAGATTGAGACAGTTGCGCAGATGCTTCTTGATAGATTAAATGGTGTATCATCCTTCGTTTTCATGGGATGGCATGAGGAGAACAGTAAATATTCTTTAGAATCTGTTTGGTTGTAGTGAATGTCTGTTTCAATGGTTTTTTAAAAAATCTGATGTGTGGGAAAGTTAGTTGAGTTTTCATGTATACTATGGCGAAGATGATACTATTGTTTATGCTGTTTATTAGGTTTTTGAAATCCATAAGTCGTTCAGATGTTTGCGTCCACAGAATCAAGCAGTCATCTAAGTATCGTTTGTAGAATTCTAAGCCATATTTTAATTTAGATTGTTTATATATCTGGGCCTCCATGTATACCACAATTAGATTGGCGTAAGCCGGAGCGATTTCTGTCACAATCACAGTTCCAGATAATCGTTTTCAAATATTACCATTGAAGTCAAAAAAGCACACACACATATATGTGTGAGAGTGTGTGTGCATTTGGTCATATATACATGCATGCAAATATGCATATATGTCTCTGTTTCTACTTATACCATGCGATGGTGTTATCTGGGACTTTGAGTTGCGTTGGTTCATGTGAATAATATAAATGAGCGATTTGACAAAAAATAAGTAGCTATTTTAAATAGGCACTGACTGCTAACTAATGACTGAAACCAATAAAATAAAAGCTGATCAGTTATGTTTAACTAACTTTCCAAACAAATTTACACACAACTGAAGGAGCATTCAGTTTATAATGTTTGATTGAATTACATAATTAATAACTCATGAATATTAAAAGGGATATTAGATATTTTAGATTACACTATGAAGGGATGCATTTTTTATCGATTAGGCTTAAATATGTAATGATAAATGTTTATCTTTGCTTGGTATGAGCGATGCTTCTAGCGTGACTTACAGAATTGGAATTATTCATATCGTAGGAATGACATCATGTCAGGAAAAGTGTGGGACTCTGAACAACTATTAATGTACATGATTCTAAATAGTGCTCGAATTTTTCAAATCCTAAATTGAAATTAATCAATAATTTGTTTTGATTGGAGACTGGTGATCACGAACAAATTTAACACAAGGTAGAAACCATTTAAACAATTTTAATAGAATCCAATGTGTTACGAACGCACAAAATTCACCACTGTAATGAGATTCTGAGACACTGGATGTTTCACACTTATTGTATGTCTCTTCAGTCAAAGTTAACCCGGACCGATAACGTATCATTAGTACAGGATCTTGAATATAGAAATCAGCAAATAATTAATTGGTGATGTGTGCTGAAGCTTTCCAACCAATAATAATTATGAGATACACGAAGAAAAGGGAGAATGCGTTCAAGAACGTATCATTATGCTTGACAAAGCAGCGAGCTGGCAGAATCCTTAGCACGCCGAATAAAATTCTTAGCTACATTTCGCCCGTCTTTACTTTCTGTGTTCAAATTCCGCTGAGGGGAATTTTGCCTTTCATTCTTCTCGGCGACGATAAAAGATGTCCTCTGCTAGCCCCTCCCCACCCCATAATTTCAGGCCTTCTACCTATGATACAAAGGATTATTATGTTTGACAGATTTCAACATGCATCAACAAATAATTATTTGTTGACTTCTATAAACCAGAGATTGCAGTTATATTCGATTAAAGTTATTGGAACTTAGTCAAAATATTTGGTAGCCACATTTTAATGACTGAAACACTTAAAAGATAAAAAAAAAAAAAAGTGAATTTATGATTATAACAACTTATAACAACTGATAACAATTATAAGTTATGTGATTATAGTCGCAAAAGACGTATCCGTGTATTAATATAAGAATAGGTATATAAGTTCTGATCTTCATTACATCTCGAAGATAAGTAACAATATAAATGAAAATGCATGACTTCATCAGGAATTGAAACTAATTTATTGAAACGATTGTTAGAATCACCTTTAAAATGTAGACGTCAAGTTTTTGTGCGCAAGGCAGTAATTGAGTGCATAGCTCACCTAGTTATTTGGACTTGCGCCAACGTCCGATTCAATATAGGACTACTAATCTCTTCTTCGCGAATCTAAGACTGAGTGTTAAAACTAGTGTTCAAGCCCCAACTATAAAGACAAAATATTTATTTCATTTATTAAGCACAAGATATTTTTGCTGTGAAAATGTTATACATAGTCTGTTTCCTTGATCCTGTAATATCATTTACACGTTTTAAAACTTGGAAGAGAGGGAAGAATGTATTAACGTAAAGTATTTTGATGTTCTTTAAATATTTTGACTAGGCTGTTTGTATTTTTTTTTTAATTTCCTAATATACCTGTTGAATACTATACGAAGAAATTTTACTCAAAATTTCCTTAAGGATAATTTGATGACTAAATCGAAATTTATGAATTCGATATAAACAATATATAAATAACATCTCAATTATTTATATACAAATGTAGATCAACTTTCAAATAAAATTTATGATTATAAAGAACCTGGGGTAACTGAACATACTACTAGATCTATATTGGAGATATGGGTTTGGGGTAGCATCGATGCATAATTCTGAGCTCTAAGTGCAATTTTGAGAAGTATTGCACCCATAACAGAAAAGCAAATGTGTACAACTTGAGAGAAAATCTTTTGATTTCATTGTAATTTTCAGAAAGGATTGGATCTTTTGTGGTCCTATTAACAGGAGTTCATCTGTAATTATAGTATAGGTTTGTTTATGATACTAATATTATCTTACATAATGGGTTTTAATAGAACGGAACTAAAATTATTTTCTCGGTTTAGGTAACAACAAATGTAATGTCTATACATTGAGATAACTGCTATGAGTATATATCTATTATATAAAATCCTTTCTGTCTGTCTGTGTTTGTGTCTTCTAGGATCTCGGGCATCCTCCATCCAATTGCGCTCAAATTTGATACCGACGGTATCAGGGCGTGTATACGTCTTGAAAAATTACAAAAATCGATTCCAGGTGAGAATGCAATCGATAAAGCATTCCTTGGAATCGAGACAAGTCTATCTTTATTTCTTCTTTTGCTGGTGTATTTAATTTAGGTTAAATCAGTGTTTCTCAAAGGGGAGGCCTATGGGACAGTCGGACAAGTTGTTTTGAGAATATTTGGTTTAAATGTTTGACAACTCAGCACCGTCCATTGGACGGGGGGCGTTTTGCTCGTCCCGTAATAAATTTGAGAATATTCTACGCAATGAACTTGGCACGACGAGGGTTTCTGTTCGGTGGGTACTGCATCTTCTGACACTTGACCAAAAGCTCACCAGCTTCACCGCATCAATGGAAAAATCTGACATTGTTCGAGATAGATCCAGCTGGTTTCCTTGAACGTTTTCTCACCCAAAATGAGTGTTGGCTTCGTCTCTTTGAGCAAGAGATAAAGAGATAATCTATAAAGTGGAGACGCCTCTCCTCACTTGCTCCAAATAAGGTCAAGATCTTTTCATCTGTAGGGAAAGTGAAGGCTTCAGGTTTTGGGGCTGCAAAAGGCATTGTGTTCACGGACTATCTTCAGAAAGGCAACACCATCAATGGAAAGTACTATGCCCTATGCCAATTTGCTGAGGCAGTTACGAAAACCTATGAAAACCAAACGATCAGCAAAGCCGACAAAGGGGCTCTTGTTTCATCAGGATAAAAGTCCTTGGTTTCAATGTCTGTTTGTGTGTGACTGTGGCTTTGAATTGGCTGATCACCAACCCTCACCTCTTGATTAGTCTCATCTGACTATTATTTGTTCCCCAACAGGAAAAGACCTATTGGCTGGGAACCAGTATCGCATTGACGATTACGTCATATCTGCTGCTGATTTGGTCACACTCCATGAGATTATTTTGGTCAGCCTATGAACTTTTGAGCCTACCTATAATAATTTATGGCGTACAACGAAAATCCGCATAATACTAGATGTATTGGCCGATTCAAAAGTCAATACTTGATAGCAGCTGTTTTTCTTCGGAGAACACCTTTAAATGATGTACGTGTTAAATGCTCTTTACACGACTGAACCATGTGTTATGAATATATATAATTTAAATATACATGCATACATAATATATATATATCTATGTATCATAGCAACTGAATATCGATTCTGAAGGAGAATGGCAGATCTGGAAAAAATTATGTATATGAGTTTGTATTTGAATTTAGTTTACAGTTCTTTAACGATTTATAAGCAAATAAGGCTAACACCATTAATTCATATTCTTCTTAATACCCCTTTTCTACATATTAAAAATCGTTTAGAATTTTAATTTTTTCCAATATTCATGAATTCTTTTCTGAAATTGGCTGATTGTCTTCTACTTGAAGATCTTTGGAAATCGATTTCATCTTGTTTGCATCAGGCTGGAGAATACTTGCTTTCTTGTAAGCTTGTTGAATAATTTATATGGATTCCATCTTGATGATTGATGGAATTTCGCGATGTTGTCGCTGTTGAAGTCGATGTTTTCTGTTATCTTTAGGCTTATAATATATCACCCTCTCTTTCTGCGATCTATTGATGGCAAATTGAGACTTATAAGTCTAGCCATATATAATAGATCTCTTCTCCAAGCTGCTATCAATTTAATGGCTTTCCTTGTACATTTCTAGAATTTTCTAGACACAAATCTGATATCTGAAGTAGTGCGTTCACCAAATGAAGTTACCATATTCGAGGTATGACCTCAGCATAGTATATCAAAGTCAGAAATGTACTTGAGCTGATGAGTGTAAAAGTTCTTAATACTTCAAGAAGGATGTTAATTCCATTATAGCTGTACTTTGTTGATGCGATGGCGAGTCTGTATCAAGAACCACGCCAATGTCTTTTACTTTCTAAATATTTTCTTTTGTTCGATAAATATATTTTGCAATGTCTGAGCCTAAATGTAATCAACTTTCATTTTGACGCATTCTAAAGTAATTGCTATCAACCCATCTTAGAATTCAGATCATTGGAAACTTTTTTACGTGTTGAAAAATTTAGAAAATCAGAATAATCAAAGCATATTGTTTGAATTAAGGATGTGAATGTACATTCGTTTATACACCAATACAGAGATACGCATATACACGCGAACCAGACGTACACCTACTCGTACGTGCGTGCCTAACATGTCACACACATACATACCCGCAGCAGGTGCCGACGTATACTTATGTGGAGGCACATAGCCTAGTGGTTAGAGCAGCGGACTCGCGGGTTCGAATCGCAGACCGGGCGATGTGTGTGTTTATGAGCGAAAAAACCTAAGTTCCACGCGACTCCGGCAGAAGGTAATGGTGAACTTCTGCTGACTCTTTCGCCACAACTTTCTCTCACTCTTTCCTCCTGCATCTTGCAGCTCACCTGCGACGGACCGGCGTCCCGTCCAGGTGGGGAATCTATACACCAAGAAACCGGCCCTTTTTATGGCTCGAGAAGAAGGAACAACGTATACTTATACTCTCATACTGGTACACGCATACACACATACGTACACGTATACGCACATATGCACACGCATGTACATAACACAGCCGATACTAAGGTATACTTATATGTGCATACACGTACACGCACACAACTGATACACACCCATACGTACACTTGCACCAGACACACATATCCAAGCACACACTTATCTTCCCATCAATGAGATGATGCCGCCAGCTAACACACGCACGCACAGTAGTTATGCATAGTCACGTATCCATGCAGCAGATATAGCTGCACATTCGCACACAGAGCACTTGTGTCGCTAAGAATTCTCTCTCCAGCTCATAGTTAGCAATGTATCATCTAAATTTTGTCTAACTACGCGGTTCTAGAAATGGAGATTGGAATATCTGTCTCTACCTGATATCACTATTGTATGAATACTAATATTAACAGCAACGAGATTGTTTTAGTAAATAATTTACCTGGCAAAGTGCAACAGAAGAAAGAGCTATAATTAAGATAATATGATTTAAACCGAAAATGTGACACCACGTGACCTGCCTAATGCGATATCTGGTCAAACTCCAGTTTAATGTATTTATTTAGATTAGATCTGCTACTTAGAATGTTTTGATGACTACAGTGTTTACTGTTCCCAAATTAGATCAAAATATTTGGAGCTGGCAGAGAGAGAGAGAGAGAGAGAGAGAGAGAGAAGTGCTGTGGAAAGCATAAAAACAAATCGTAATGTTTTTTATAAATTTGCAAAGGAAACATCTACAATACAATATAAAATAGGACCATTGTTCCAAGGAAATGACTCACTGATAGCAGACCCAGGAAGGAGAAGTGAGATACGCAGTGACCAATTTGAAAGTGTCTTCGCTTCCCCCTTTGGACACATGCAGATAAATCCAGCTGCATTCATTGATACTGCATCATTACAAAACAAGGCACCAGCCATCGATTACATCAATATTGAGGAAACAGATGTAATAGTGGCCATAGATGAAATGAGCTCCGCCACTGGTTCTGATGAATTCTCAGCTATTCTCCTAGTCATGTAAGGAGGCTCTAGCGAAATCACTTCAGATACTTTTCCAAAGTCTCCTTGCAAGTGGTATACTTTCTAAAAAGGCGGCGAGCTGGCAGAACCGTTAGCACGCCGGGCGAAATGCGTAGCCGTATTTCGTCTGCCAAGTACCAGTTACGCACTGGGGTCGATGTAATCAGCTTAATGCGTTTGTCTGTCCTTGTTTGTCTGTCCTTGTTTGTCCCCTCTGTGTTTAGCCCCTTGTGGATAGTAAAGAAATAGGTATACTTCCTAGAATGGTGAAAGAAGGTATTATATTCACAAAGGTGGAAGCAGAGCAGAAGCAAAAAACTACAGGCCAATCTCTCTGACTTCACATATCAGTAAAGTCATGGAGCGAATCCTCAGAAAGTAGTTGATAATGTTCCTAGAAGAAAACGACCTACTGAACAATACTCAGCATGGCTTCCACCTAGGAAGAAGCCGCCTCACACAGCTCCTTCAGCACTATGACTGGGTTTTGAAACACCTGCTTGACCATTCAGATAGCATTTGATAAGGTAGATCTTAAGATGGTAAGTCATAAGATACGAGACCTTGGCATTGCTGGTAAACTGGGAGAGTAGCTGCATGACTTCCTAAAATGTCGCTTCATTGTAACATTTTCTGTATCTCTAAACAAACATCGATAAAAATTACATAACAGACCAAAACTTGATCTGTTACAAATTCTTCATTTGTATATTAGCATGAATTCATGCTAATTTGAAAGTCGTGGGTTTTTGGGAGGCGAAATACATACAAGATGCCTCGGCTACCACGAAGGTTACTCAAGAAGTTGGATATAACAAACTGTGACTTTGGATGTGATCATTAGTTTTGCCTCTATGTCAGTATATGATCAACAACTGTTGACGGTCCATACTTTTAGCATCAGCAATTCAATTATCATGCAAAAGATATTCACCTCTCATAGTCATTAACAAGATTTACCAGGATTCTACATTTCTGTCGTTATATAAAGTTTAAAAATATCTGTAACGGTACTTAAATTATAAATCCTCCTTGCTTTCATATAACAATTGTCATCTGACCTCTTGAAACTGCCGATAGGAGGGACAGACGAAAAGATGTTAATAACTCTACACTTCATCGCTCTGCTTTCTTCTCTCTCTCTGTATAGCTAAGTTACTTATTCAAGACTTTTACCTGATTTCTATCTTACAAGCTTTCTCTGCATGTGTGCCTCTTACTCTCTTTATATGTTCCATTCTCTCTCTGCTTTTCCTTCTCTTGTTCCGTTACATACTATCTGTCTTTCTTGTTTAATTTCGTTTTCTTACAAATATGAAAAAATATGAATAAAGAAACAAAATAAATAAAATATTGCTATTTTTTCATTTCAAAATATATGCTACATTTTGAAATAATGGCGTAGGAGTGGCTTCATGGCACCTTGGGCAAATGTCTTCTACTATAGCTTCGGGCCGACCAAAGCCTAGTGAGTGGATTTGGTGGACTGAAACTGAAAGAAGCCTGTCGTATATATATATATATATATATATATATATATATATATATATATATGTGTGTGTGTGTGTGTGTGTGTTAGTGTGTCTGCGTTTGTCCCCCCATCATCGCTTGACAACCGATGTTGGCATGTTTACATCCCCGTAACTTAGCAGTTCGGCAAAAGATACCGATAGAGTAAGTCCTAGGCTTACAAAGAATAAGCGCTGGGGTCGATTTGGTCGACTAAAGGCGGTGATCCAGCATGGCTACAGTCAAATGACTGAAAGAATTAAAAGAGTAAAGAGAGTACACATACCTTGCAATTTTGTTTCAAAATATAATGTGTTACATTTTATATATTTTCATTTTGTTATTTCTGAATAGAAGTCAGACAAGCCATATATAAGTATGTATGTATGCTTGTGTATCTGTGTGTATATACATATATATATATATATATATAATATATATATATATATATATATATATATATATATATATATATATTTATTTATTTATTTATCAAAATAAAAACATGATGCAAAGGATTTAGCGGTACATATGTTTCGGACCTTTATTAGATGGTTTATATCAATACATAATTGATGTAAAATGTGTGTCAATAGCCTTCTTCAGCCGCGTACAATTACTACTTCAAGGACATGTATTACTTTATAAGTTTTACGTTGGGGATGCAAATCCTCATAGTCGCGTACTACAGAGCGACTATGAGGATTTGCATCCCCAACGTAAAACTTATAAAGTAATACATGTCCTTGAAGTAGTAATTGTACGCGTCTGAAGAAGGCTATTGACACACATTTTACATCAATTATGTATTGATATAAACCGTCTAATAAAGGCCCGAAACATATGTACCGCTAAAGCCTTTGCATCATGTTTTTTTTTATAAATATACTCTATCACCAACAGCACTAAATGGCATATACAGGTGCTTACAATTATCAAGTCTTCACACTGAATTTTTTGTATATATATATATATATATATATATATATATATATACTGTAATTCCTTCGGTCATGAATGACCATAGGATTGCACCTAAAAAGTTACCATCCGAGGCACAAGTCTGGGTAAGATTGTTTATGGATGACCAGCAGTCGCCCACGCATACCAGCCTCCCCTCTCCATGCCACAGATGTTATCCAAGGGAAAGGCAAAGGCTAATACAGCTTGGCACCAGTGACATCGCAGCTCATTTATTAACGTGCAAGTGGCTGAACACTCCACAGACGTAGTTCTCGGGGACATTCAGAGTGACACAGAGTGTGACAAGGCAGAAACAGGAAGAAAGAGTGAGAGAAAGCTGTTGTGAAAGAGTATAGCGGGGATCCCTACCACCCCTGCCGGAGCATCGTGGAGCTTTATGTATTTTCGCTCAATAAACACTCATAATGCCCGGTCTGGGAATCGAAACCGCTAACCTACGACCGTGAGTCCGCTGTACTAACCACTGGGCCATTGTTGCACCTCCACACACACACACACACACACACACACATATATATATATATATGTACGTATGCGCGCGTGAATGTCTGTGTTTGTGTGTGTGTGTGTGTGTGTATACTTACGTTCATGCATGCCTACGTAAATATATGTATACATTATAGCATTAACTAATATTTACAGTTGCGATATATTGATATCTTATATCATTTCAAATTTTGTCAGAAAAAAACCCCAGCAATTTTGAGGGGAGGTCGTAAGTTGATTGCATGAACTCCAATGTTCAACTGAGACTTATTTTGTCGTGCGTGAAAGAATGAAAAGTCAAAGTCGTCTTTGGTGAAATTTGAACTCAGAACGTAAAACCGGATCAAATGCTGCTAAGCACTGTGTTCGGTAGAGTAACTATTCTGTGAGTTCACCGTCTTTTGGTACTAATACTGAGATGTATTTCACTTTGATGTGCTTTTTATATATTTATCTCTAAAATCAAAAATAGAATCACGGTTCGGTAATTACTAACTAAAGATGAAACTATTTGAACAAGGGCACAAAAAAGTAGTTTGTGGTTTTTATTTATGTATATTATTTATTAACACTATTCAATAATCTCAAAGCCAGTGGTTTAGCAGAGTCGAACGTGTATCAAACATTTACTTTGCGAAGAATGTATAACCAAATCACCTGTGGCTTCAGTAAGAATGTATAATAAAATTGAATTTTCTGTCTTCATCTATAATCTCTTTTACTCTTTTACTTTTACTTATTTCAGTCAGTTGACTGCGGCCATGCTGGAGCACCGCCTTTAGTCGAGCAAATCGACCTCAGGACTTATTATTTGGAAGCCTAGTTCTTATTCTATCGGTTTCTTTTGCCGAACAGCTAGGTTACGGGGACGTTAATACACCAGCATCGGTTGTCAAGCGATGTTGGGGGGACAAAGACAGACACACAAACATACATACACACACACACACACATATATATACATATATACGACGGGCTTCTTTCAGTTTCCGTCTACCAAATCCACTCACAAGGCTTTGGTCGGCCCGAGGCTATAGTAGAAGACACTTACCCAAGGTGCCACGCAGTGGGACTGAACCCGGAACCATGTAGTTCGTAATCAAGCTACTTACCACAAGCAACTCCTGCGCCTATATTCATATACCTTCATACATGCATACATACATAAATACATACATGCATACATACATACATACCATGTTGTTGATGTTAAAATTCCGATAAAGGAGCCTTGGATCGAGTTTAAAACCGGTTTTTTTCTCTGTTGGCAAGCAATCTTGAAATAAGCCTGAACAATGATATACATGCATACATACATATAAGGACACACGCGCGCGCACACACACACACACACACACAAACGCACACATACACAAACACACGCAGAGCTTCCTTTTCTTCCCCCCTTTTCCCCGTCATCGTCGTCGCCATTGATGTGACGTCATCAACATCACGATCATTATAATTTGCGTAACTTGAAACTTGTTACTAATTTTGCCTCGTGTTTGTGTCTTTATGAATATTTTCAAGGATCACGCTTCACAAAATGGTAAAAGGTGTTTATGTAGAAAGACTACGGCTATAAACATCCAGTGTGTGTGTGTGTGAATACTGAATGCTTCCATCTTATTTGGGTTTCTCAACGAGGGTTTCTCTTATATTCTGAAAATGTACATGTGTATAGCATCAGCGAATGCAGACGAACTAAGTGCTAATTTCTCAATTATCAGCACTTGCAGAATCCCATTTCAGCAATAATGAATATATTCACCTTATATATTACCTGATAAATTCAATTAGTTATTTTCATTTTCAGATAATAACCTTTAGCCTAGTTGTGCACAGAGACGAAGTTCTATTTTTACAAACATCTCATGCCTGTTTATTTCAATTGCCTGACAGACATCGAGCCATATATTTATGAATGAGAAACTACGCAGAACAATAACGCCCTGATTATAAATGGCAAAGTTGGAACTATCAACACGATTATGAATTTGCATCTTATCATTCTGATTTATATTAAATATCTAAAACCCCAGACAGGTTTGTTTTCGATGCCATAAATATCAAAAACTTTTTTAAAAATGACTTAAAAATTATGAACGAATTCTATTTCCGTAAAAAAACAATTACACACGTAAACATCGACATGTGTCCATACATACGAGTGTGTGTGTGTGTGTGTGTGTGGTGTGTGTGTGTGTGTGTGTGTGTGTGTGTGTGTGTGTATGTATGTATGTATGTGTGTGTGTGTTTATGCAGATGTAAATTTGTCAGTGGGCAGTTTAGCTTAATGGTAAAGCCCTTGACCTGTAATCACAGAGGTATGAGTTCGAGTTTCATGGCTGTACCGGTGACACATTTTTCTGCAATATATGGATTACAAACCTATTCATGCTGTTCTGCATTATTCTACATTTGAAGATAAATTACTTCCATACATATCTTTATATACATATATATGAACATATACAATAATGATAAAATAATAAATACCAAGCAAAGCATGGTATATATAAGCGTAGGAATGACTGTGTGGTAAGTAGCTTGCTTACGAACCACATGATTCCGGGTTCAGTCCTACTGCGTGGCACCTTGGGCAAGTGTCTTCTACTATAGCTTCGGGCCGACCAAAGCCTTGTGAGTGGATTTGGTAGACGGAAACTGAAAGAAGTCCGTCGTATATATGTATATATATGTATGTGTTTGTATATGTTTGTGTGTCTGTGTTTGTCCCTCCAACATCGCTTGACAACCGATGCTCGTGTGTTTACATCCCCGTAACTTAGCGACTCGGCAAAAAAGACCGATAGGATAAGCACTAGGCGTCCAAAGAATAAGTCCTGGAGTCGAACTGCTCGACTAAAAGTGGTGCTCCAGCTTGGCCACAGTCAATTGACTGAAACAAAAGAGTAAAGATATATATATATATATATATATATATATATATATATATATATATATATATATATATATATATTTCTTTCTCTTTTGCCTGCGTCGTTTGCTTTTTAAGTGCTTTAGTTTTACTGGGACATCCCTTTTAAGTAGAAAGAATAGCCAAGACGTTTTGACTGCTATTTTAAAATTCGGTGTGTGGTGAGGCAAATCGTTGCTAAACCCTTAATTACTTAGTATATATATATATATATATATATATATATATATATATATATATATATATATATATATATATATAAAGTGTGTGTGCGCGTTTGTCTGTATGTATGTATTTATATGTATACGAATATATATAATGTTAGAATCGGACGCTGTTAGCATAGTACAGGACCAAATTCGAGTTATAAGAACGACTGGCAATAATTAGACTAATGCATTAAAGAAAAGGTAGAGCAAACAAAAAAGCGAAAACTTTCTCTTTGGTAACACCTTACTATGCAAAATATTTTGCTACCACCCAAACATATACACACACGCGTGCGCATACACGCACATAAATGCACAACAACTTTACACGAGCTTACATGTTCACACACAGCTATAAAGAAGCCAGCATGGACTTGTTAATGTATCTATCAGTCTCCTCTTCTCCCTCTCTATACATGCTCACAAACATGTATGAACACACACACACAAAATGAAAGACACGCGCGGACATAGTTTGCTTTCTCACGCCGACACTTTACAGTCTCTGCTAACAACAAATATCAACTTTACCATGACTAAAACAAATAATTAACCAGAATACACTTTGTGAGATTTCACAATTATTAGAATATGGGGGAAGAACCATCATACTTGAATTTTTGAGTCAATATCTTTACACATAGTTCTTCGTCTAAGAATACTACTGTACTTGCAATAATATTATGCCAACGTTCATGTTTTCTGTAAATCACAAGCCATAAGGTCCTCTTAGAGTAAATAAAAGCTGGAGAAAACAGAGCATAGAGGCTGCACCGTGACAGGCTTTTTCCGGCGCTAATTCAAAAGGGCATTGAACTCAACGTCAAATCAGATTTGCTCGAAGAGAGAACGGCTGAAACCTATTTTAAACTTTGTCTTTAATATTCTTTATTATTTTATCTCACATTCTCTGTACTTGGTAGATTAATTCACTGCTCGGTTTGTCACCATCACTAGGACTCTGGATTGCAGTTTTACAGATTTCAAAGCATTATTCTGAGATTTACTATCTTAGGATAATTCCTTCTTCTCCTCCTACTGCACTCGCAGTCGGTTGGTGGAGAACAACACAATCTTCTTCAAATACAATGCCATAGCGATTACTTTTAAATTAACCTCCGTACTTCTGTCGAGTGTAATTCAAATAATTTTATAGTTTAACTAGCAGTATCGCCCGGCGTTGCTCGGGTTTGTAAGGGAAATAACTATATAAGCATTTTTAGAGATGTAAAGTATAATAGTCATCTCAATATGGCTAACCACAAAGTGGGGGGGGTGTTACTGTAGCTTTTTACGTTCTGAGATTTAATAATAAATTTTTAGAGAGTTACTTCCCTTATATATGCCAAAAATGCATTAAAAATGGGAAAAAATTGATGGTAATTTTTTTTTTAAATCGTAGACTCATCGTAGACGCGCGCTAATACCCAGAAGGGCTCGATATGAATCACGGCTATAAGATACCCGGTTTTGGTTAAACTGCACCGCAAAATGTGGGAGTAGTTAGGAATCTAAATCGTAGGAGACAGACAGCACACAACCTCACTTTTATATATAAAGATATATTTGTTCTATCGAATTTTAAATATACGTTAAGTTTGTTAAATGCTTTTTTTTCTACGAATTGCTCAATCTCAGCACTGATAAGCAAGTTAGCTTCCTCGAATCCAAACATTGCCAGATAGGATGTTTAATATCTACAAAACAATCCCTAACAGATAATCATCCAGTAGAATCATTTCTATTCTAGGCACAAGGTCCGAAGATTTTGGGGGAGGGAGCCTGTACGCAACTGGTACTTAATCTATCGACTCCGAAAGGATGAAAGGCAAAGTAGAACTCGGTGGAATTTGAACTCAGAACATAAAGACAGAAGGAATACCGCTAAGCATTTCGCCCAGCGTGCTAACGTTTCTTATTTATTGCCCACAAGGAGCTAAACATTCAGGAGACAAACAAGAACAGACAAAGAGATTAAGTCGATTATATCGACCCCATTGCGTATCTGGTACTTATTTAATCGACCCCGAAAGGATGAAAGGCAAAGTCGACCTCGGTGGAAGTTGAACTCAGAACGTAGCGGCAGACCGAATACAGCTAAGCATTTCGCCCGGTGTGCTAACGTTTCTGCCAGCTCGCCGCCTTAAACATCCAGTAGAATGAGAATCGCATGAAATGTGCTACCAGTTCATTGGGTTACCATTTCTTACTAGGCTTTATTTGACCATGTCTAGTAAGAAATACAATGACTAGTTGTTTAACGCAATCGGTTTCGAATTTAGGATACTATTTCCCTTGCAATGAATTGCGAATACGTAGTAATACGAAAATAGAACGTATCATCTAAAAATGTTGTTTCTATACAAAGATTTAGCGTATTAATAAACGTAATTTTGCAATGACTGATACTAAGCGGGAAGAGTTATGATATTTTCGGTCGTATTTAAGCGATATATAATATTGTTTCGTAGTTCAACTTGAACTAATCTCTGATATTATGAAGCATGTATCGCGGTATCATGGTCCCGACTAGAGTATCAGACGCTGTTATACATCGCTGGTACTAATGCTCTTGACATCGTTTTATCTTTTGAATGATGCCACCCCGACGGCTAACCGAGTAGGCTAGCACTCCTCCTGATCGGAAGACTATTCCGTCGCAGAGTGACTCATTCCATTCACAGCTAAGCGTCGTCAAATGGAGTCTTCTGCCACGTGAAATGTAGTGTTTCACTACCACCGCCATCGTTACGACCGTCACCATCACCATATCTTTTCTTACATATTATGAAACTTCTCAACTTTGAGCATTTTTTCCCTTTCTTGATAATGTTGATATATTTCCGAAAGGCATTCCCGATTTAAATTGTATTTTACTTAGTTTTGTTATTGTTATCAGTTATTGACATGAAGCAGAAAAATTCCATAAAAATTTAAGATATTTTGAAATATTGGAAAGGAAAGAAATATACATGCAAGAAAAAGGTTCTAAATGATGAAATGTTTTTATATGATTTATAATTGGCAAATAGGTTAATCTAATGAAGATGCCGTGTGTGTGTTTGTATATGCATATATATCTGTATGAATGTCTTTATATGCATATGCATGCGTTGTATGTGTGTCTGTATATTTATTTACATGTGTTCTGAATTATGAAAATGGAAATGTGACCTACAAACATATACGAGGGTTCTACCGAATGTGAATCAATAATGAGTATAATTATGTCCTTAACTGACATCGTTCGTTCGAATTGCATAGGTAGATAGAGTAACTATTCCTTTATACGACAATACTATTAAACACAGACGTCATTACAAGTGTGGCAATTGTGCCATCATTGAACCGAATTTGCGAATCCTTATTAAAAAATTTAAGCGTACTTCTTCACAGCAATTTTCCCATTGTCAGATTCATCAAATTGTGTCCAATGACTGATCTTCATTGGAACAAGCAGGTGTAAGCGAGGGGCTCTAAAACCGCGCTGCAAACATAGACATGCTCAAGATACAACTCATTCTTCGCAATACGTCCACTTTCTAGAAAACAAAGAAGAACCATACCCAAAATACAATTATCATGAATTTCTGTGTCGATTGCAGGCTTTTCAAAATCTTATCTTTGATGAAGAGTGACAGCATTACGTGGATTGAATCTTCGTTTTCGGATCATAAATATGCACCAAATATTCTTTCTTTGTCATCTGATGGGGAAAATGATTTAAAGATTACCAATAAACCAAAGCAGACTTTCACTCTGCGCTCCTTCAAATCGACTCTAAAATCTGAGATGTCCATTTTTCACAGACTTTTCAAATGCCAAAAGATTTCTGCTTTCTTCTGTAAAACATTGTGTTCACTGTGCAATAATGCAGTTGGTCCGAACGATTGTGATTTTTCTGTCTGCTCGAATCAATCCGTTTACTGGCTGGTGATTCGAGTCAGCGATCGCAAGCGATGTCTTCCCAGCTCGCGGTAATGCAAGTTTCCTCTTCTCCAAACTTATCCATCCATTCGTGCGCGCTATTCTGGCTAGTGGTGTCATCTCCCTCTAGAGCCTGCAGCTTTCTCTGGGTGTCGAACAGTGCGCCCTTTCCATTCGTGAAAAACTCAATAACAGCATGTTTGCTAGTTATCAAAACGTACATTATGCATGGTGCTACTACAAACGAAGTGTTTCTCTGCTCACATGTGCAATTTAAATGTCCCATGTTCGTCAATAAATACGCTATTCCCACTTTCACTTTATTTCCGTACAAAATTGAGACGTTTACAGTATAATGTTCGATGAAATACACAATATAATGTTCGATGCTCATTCACCCCTCTCTCTCTCACTCTCTCTCTCTCTCTCTCTCTCTTACTCACAAAGTTCAGATGTTTACATTATAATTTTCGATATAATATGCAGTATAATGTTTGATGCTGAGGCACCCCCCCTTTCTCTATCTCTCTCTCTCTCTCCCTCACATACACACACACAAGGCTAAGAATTTTAAGTAAAGCTACTTATGGTGAGCAGCCTATTAAACCCAACAGAGTTCCTCATCCAAGTTTGGCAAAAGGTATTGCTATATTACGAGTGGGCCCCAAGCCACGTAAATGGGTTTTGTCGAGATTGGTGTGGCTAGATTTTACAGAATAAAGGGTTAGTTTATTCGATCGTCGATTATCAAGTACGAGTATTTTAGTGTGCACAACATTCACTTTAACAGATCTTTTTGCAAAGGTATTCATGAAAATTTCTCCTTGTACAGCAATCAGAGTTACTTTAACGCGAGAAATTTCATTCATTCATTTGCCAAGATACAAGAAATCAGGTACGTTTAGCATGCGCGTGCATTTGAATATATATATATATATAATAATAAATATTAGGGAATAAATCCAAATTTACAGGGAAAAAAATCAGATTTAGGATTAAATCGATTTTATAGTAAAATATTATAAAATATTATTCGAGACAAAACCACTATTTTGCAAAACAAACAAGGAAAGACTTAATCAATACATAAAATTTGACACTGAATTATTGGAAGTCCACCTGAAGATTGTCGATCAAGACAAGAAACGATTGTAGTGGCGGTTTTTTTGACTATTTATTAAAATTTTATGTATTGATTAAGTCTTTCCTTGTTTGTTTTGCAAAATAGTGGTTTTGTCTCGAATAATATTTTATATATATATATATATATACACGATGTAATCGAAATATTCATCAATCAAAAATATAAAAAATACGTCTGAAACAGCTGTAGTGAACCTTTAATCCATTCGTGTTCTATTCCATGCATGTCTGTATGTGTGTGTATGGACGAATGTAGGTATATATTATCACCAGTAATTTTTCAGCATATCAGCCAACAAATACCGTGGTAAATAAATATAGGTATCTCTACATAAGCAGACTTATATATAATTAGATACTTAAAATCATTAATATAATTCAAATAACATGGACATATTATTGTAATAATTATCTCCTTTGTCTTTTGAATTTTTCTTGAACTTAAGTTGCAAAAAAAATTCTCATTGCTTCTGCAATGGTCAATTAATTGAAGTATGGCTCCTATACGCATTTCAAAAACAGTAACACTTGTGCAATGAATATTAAGTAGCTTTCCAGGAGCTGTAGAAAATATATGCTGTATACACATCTGATTTTAGTACTGTCGCAATTTCCTCTGGTGATTTTTTTTCGTTCTTGTCATGTTATGTCGGGATTGTGTTGCAGTATGTATATAAATATATTGAAAACGCATAGAAACACATAGATCAGATCCGCATACAACAGACGCATATGTATATATATATATATATATATATATATATATATATACATACACAAACACATATATACACACACACAAACACACACACACAAATACATATGACGGGCTTCTTCTAGGCAATAGTAAAAGACACTATGGTTCCGACCCAAGTTGGCACGCATTGGGTTGGAACCTGGAACCATGTGGCTAGCAAGCAAGCTTCTTACCACAAAGTCGCGCCTAATATTATATATAGATGTTTTCGATCTAATTTGGATTCTTTGCCATCAAATTTGAATTTTTCAATTGGTGCTCCAGCCTTGAAAAAATAAAAAGATTTAAACTACATCAGCCGTAAGGGAATACACGTCTATATTATCTAACTCGTCCAGTAGAGCCCACCAATTGATATCTGAAAAGTTCGATGAAATAACTCATGAACACTGCGATAGCTTCTTCCAAAAGATGCTCCGTTACGACGACCGGTCTGAACTAGGGGAGATAATAGAAAAAGAATCATTCGTTTATTATCTCCCCTTGTTCAGACCGGATGTAGTAACAGAACATCTTTTGGTAGAAGCTATCGCAGTGTTCATGAGTTATTTCATCGAACTTTTCAGATATCAATTGGTGGACTCTACTGGACGAGTTAGATAAGATAGACCATGTATTCCCTTACGGCTGATGTAGTTTAACTCTCTTTTTTTTCCAAGGCTTGACTACCAATTGAAAAATTCAAATTTGATTGCAAAGAATTCAAATTTGATGGCAAAGAATCCAAACTAGATCAAAAACATATATAATATGATACGCACATTTATTAGAGAGATAGAGAGAGAGGGATAAATAAAAAGATAGATAGATAGATAGATAGATAAGCATTCCGTGACTACTAACCTGGTGTAGAACTGAATATACATTTTGCAGAAACAGCTGTAAGGTAATTAATTTCATAAGATAATCGTTAATTTATTTGTCGTCTTATTTTCTGCATATTATAAAATGGTAATAAAATGCAAACAGATGGATCTTTGAACTTTCAAAACGAGAGAAAAGAAAACTATGATGATGGCCCTTTGGAGGCCATACGTTCTAAGCTACTTGGACTACCACCACTAACTATAGTCATCACACAGCATAAAATTAAAGGTGGAACTCGAAGCAATCCAACGAAGCTACACAAAGATTGTCGTCTCAATACAACATATCAGCTACTGGTAAAGGTTGAAAGATTTAAATTCTTCTCCCTTGAGCGAAGGCGGGAAAGATATGCAGTGATATACATCTGGAAAATCCTTGATGGCCTTGTACCAAACTTTGGCATTGAACGTTACACAAAGAACGGGGTGCCACTACATAATGCCAAAGTTCCCAGCATAACCATTAACATATGGGACTAGATACAGCAGCAACTTGGGTTTCAAGGGCCCACAGCACTTCAATGTCCTTCCAAAATGCCTAGCAGACTTGTATGGCGTGGATGTAGGTGTTTTCAAATCAAAACTGAATCCCCTCCTCTCAAGGGTTCCAGGTGAGCCTACTTCACGGCAGGAAACACAGATGAAGGCAGCAGCATCAATCTTCCCCGTTTACTAAATGCTACATGTCAGAGAAGGCTTCAAATAATAGAGTAGCACAACCAGCTGGGGTGTCCCAGCTTGGGCGCAGATTTAAAGCTGAAGCAATTTTTTACGATTTAAAGAATACACACACACACACACACACACACACACACACACACACAACACACACACACACACACATACATATATAATGTTAAGGAGAATTCAAATAGGTTCAATAATTTCTGTAAACATAGATTCTGCCTTGCATCGATGTATATCAGTTTCTAAATATACAAATGTATCAGTCATTAAAATATTAAAACATATAGGAAATCTATGAATTCAGGTTTCAGGTACAGAGTAATTCATAGTTTTTCAGGGTATTTTCACTTGAAAAATTGGATACTGCCGCCTTCATCCAAGAGTATATTATTCAGGATTCACATTTCGTACATCTGCGTTTCCTGCCGCGAAGTAGGCTCACCTGTTTGGTGGAGTGTTGCGGAGGCAGCAATGGTTGAAAGGATGGAGATGGACATATCAAACATGGAGGAATGTCAGAGGATGGCATATGGAGTGGATGGTGGCGTGGAGTTGTCACCGCCGCAGTAGATTAGGGATGATATGGTTAAGAGGACCACACCACCCCAGAAGATTATGGAGGAGGTGGCCGTTCTCCAGGCCACAGAGACGAAGGGATTGATGTGGAAGGGTGAGACACTGGGCCTCAGTGTACAGGCCGAGGTGGAGGCCTTAGAAGGTTTGGCAGTAATAAGGGTAAGATTAGCAGTAGAGCTGTATACAGAAAATGTAAAAGAAATTGTGATAGACCGAGAGCGGTACGGAAAACTGAGGGATTTGTTAGAAAACGACGCAGACCCATTAGGAGTAGAGGTGGAGTTTGATGAATTACCGCTTGCTGTGGCGTACACAGATTCAGAACCATTCATGAACTTCTAAAAAGTAAGATATTACAATTTATTAGATGCTAAAAGGAAAAAAGACAAAGAAAAATGATTAAAAACTGTTTTAAAACATTTAAATATTACTGCAACCATTTCATCACCACTAATTTTATTCATCCTTCCTTTGTTCGGTTTATGGTTTTTTTGTTCCCACTGTGTTGTTCTGTCTGTCCTTGTGCTGTCCCCTCTGTGTCAAGACATGTTTTCCAAATAAAAGAAACAGTATTTGACGGATGATGTTAGTTGGACTGCGTTAGTTAACCGTATTAGTTCAAACACAATGAGCAATATATGTGTATGTTTTTTGACAAGCATGTGACTGTCAAGTGACAATTTAATTCTGACTTATTACATTATCAGAGCCTTGTCTAAGGCTAACATAAAAAAATGAATTTCACATCATGATCATAGGGAAATTGATAAAGTGAATGGAAACCTCTCTTTCAGTTAATAAGCTCGTTTGTTGTTCTATTCCTTCTCGAGCCATGCCTGGCTCATAAAGGCCAGTTTCCCGGTTTCGTTGGCGTATATGATCTTCACCTGAACGGGGCACCGGTCCATCGCAAATAAGCTTATAGAGTGTTGCTGTCTGTTTTAGTATATTTTCTGTGCTAAATAATTTTAAGTGCAAAATATTTTCACGTTTCAAATATATTTTCTTTGTCTAGTTTGTTTATAATATTTTCAAATATCAGTACTAAGGAAAAAAATCACATGATGTAGCATAAAATTTCTTGCTTCATGAAAAGAGATTTTTCAGCAATTATGTAGACATGTCCCCTAATAATGTACTATTTTTCAATAACGCTTATTGAGACTTGTGGCTTACAATAAATAGGTTAAAACGTGCAATAACATATTGGGCACATATTTATATTATTGATTTACAAACTACTTGTTTGATAACACATTCACATTGATGTACGAACACATATGCGTTCTGAGCATTTTTAAGTACACAGCCAGGTCTTCGTTCTTTCGTTTTTCTTTGAAAATCAGATTCGAAAATATATAGCATTCCCGGGATATTATTTTTCGTTTGCGCTAAATAAGTAAAAGTAATGCACGCATACATGCACATTTGCTCCATACGATTTTTTTTATGTCACATGTTTCAATACTCCTAAGTGAGCGAGTTTGTAATACCTGTCGCATTTTCTAAATTAAGAATTTATACATGTATTCAGATGCCTTCATGCAATTGCGGTATGTATTAAATTGTATGGTTTATTCTGTGAAAGAGTAATATATATACACACAAAATTTCTAAGCATATATGCATACATATATAATACTTTATATCTATCTATCTCCCTCTTTCTCTCTCTCCCTCTCTCTCTCTCTCACACACACACACACATACACACACACACACACATATATATATATATATATTATATATATATATATATATACACACACACACACATTACCGTTTGTCGCGCGCGTCTGTTAGTTCCTCTACGTAAGTACACGAGAGGTTGTATTTGAATAATCAGTAATAATGAATGATCGGACACGTTGTTATTCTTTTGGTTCGAAGTTTATTCTATGTCTTGACATTCCATTCAAGTTATTTCGTATATTCATTCATTGATCTGAAATTAAATGAACATGTTCGAATAATGGAGAAATGGAGGTAATTGCATATAGATATCACTTAAAACTGCCGTTAATCCCCAATAATGAATGCATTGTAGTGTTAAGTACTCACCGGACGAAGTTGCTGAATTAACTTCGATTCTCTGTTGGAAATGTATCCCGTGCTCTATTAATGCAACATGGAATAAGGTAATGAATACAGTAAATTTCTAATTATTAAATACTAGCCTAAATCTAAAGAATGAAACTATTTATCACTCTCCATGAATTAATGCCCATTTCATTTGTTGCATTTTAATACTTGCCACTATACAAGGCCAACTCAATTTTTTTTCTTGTCTGCCTTTCTATTCTTCCATTTTTGTTCGGTTGCCCGGTAGCATGTTATATTTTACATCTAATATTTCATCATGCAATAAGTATACTTTCTTTTATCTTAGAATCTATTTGCGGAAAAATTATATTAACATTATATTAATATTAATATTATTTTGATTATATTACAGCGGTTTGGTTGCTATTTCTTAATATCCCAATAATGTATGGCTAATGTTGTAAACTGCAGAATTTGGATATTTTTGCAGTTCATGCATAATCAATTTTTAACCACGCGCCAATATATATTGATTAATTATCATCAAATTATAATATCGTCGAACATATTGAACATGTTTAATGATTTCCATTCGTCGATATATCACCATTATCATTATCATAACGATCGCCATCACCGTTTATCTCATTATCATTCGCCCCCTTATTACCAGTAGGAAGGAAAGCGCACAAAATAAGAGATGAAATAGGCTAATAAATTCCCTGCCACACCAAAAATTGTGATTGGTGTTATATATTTGCTACATGATACTAAGTTGCTAATTTCTATCATTTAATGACTCAATATCATAAATGAAAGAAGGAAAAGAAGAAATAAGAATAGAAAAATATCTTGAAAGAAACAGAAAATGACGTGTAACATTTATCATCCAATAATATTTTTGTAGGTTTTGCAATAGTTGCATTGAATTCCTCTTCTTTCAAATAACAATGATTTCAAATTTTGGTACAAGGCCAGCAAATTCGGGGGAATGGGGTGAGTCGATTACATCGACTCCAGTGTTCAACTGGTACTTATTTTATCGACCTGGAAAAGATGAAATCCGATGCCGACCTCCGTGGAATCTGAACACAGAACGTAATGGTATACAAAATGCCGCTAAACATTTTGCTTGGCGTGCTAGCGATTCCGCCAGCTCACCACCTTCCTCTTTCTAATAATAATAATGCCCTCTAAAAAGGGAAGTAAAAGAACCCTACTGAATCAGATTTACTATGGAAACCCAAGGCAAGTACCCACCTCCAGATTTCATTCTCCGACTTAGATACGCATATTAAACAGGCGTGTGTTGTTCCAATATCAAAATGCACATGAGACTCACCAAATGATGAAGAAGAGACAAACTGACTGAAATTTCGAACAAAAGAAGAGAATTAGATATAAGCACTTCTGCAAATACTTTGGTTTAAATGAAAATGTGAGTACATTATAAAAGGGTTATACAGAAGAGTTAGGCTACATTTATAACCTGAAAGCAATACCGAAATACAAGATATTGCATCTTCAGTGTAAGACGTTTAATTTAGAGATAAAATTTAGCACTGTTCCGAAGTCACTCTGCTAATCCTAACATAAAGAGCACTGCCGGAAAGTAGCACATCAGAACACTACTCTAAAGTAAGCGCAATGAGACGAGAATGATACGTAAGTGCAATCAAAGAGAAAGTGATTAGAGCCATAAGGGAGGACGAAGATAAAGAGGTTATTCAAATATAAGGAAACGATAAAGTACAAATTAAAAGATATCCATAATGAATAAAAAAATTCAGAATAAAAGAACAGAGCAGTTTAAAAATAAAACATAAATGACATAATTAAAACTGAAATTATCTCTATATTAAAAAAAAATGAAGAGCAGAAACTTTCTATATTCCAAATCTGTCAAGACTCCACAGAAAAAGAAAAACAACCAGCAATGAAAACAAAGAATGCTCGTCTAATCTTTATATCTTGGGATCAGTGACTAAACACTAATAAATATAAAAATAATATATATGAGAAACTAACGCCAAATGTAGATTTACACAATCCTTACAATAAAACAATTGCTCATATTATGTTTCATGGATTTGCCCTCCTCTTGCCAGAGTACGGTTGCAAGCACCATCGTGTCGGCAGCTATGTATACAGGGTGGTATGTCAACATTTCGATATTGAAACTACTAAGTGGTATGAACATTTACCAAAAAGCGTACTCGAATACAGTCTACACACAATCATACGCCACATGGCAGTAAAGATTGATAATATAATAAAGGCATGCGATCCCTTATAGATATTATGGACATCAAATAAAATCTTAATACTCTGATAGACATCGCGTTCTCTTTTTGGTAAAATATTACACGGAAAGATGTCGTTCAAAGTACTACTCTTGTGATATGAGAATTAAGTGGGATGCGTTAAGTAAAAAATAAGCGTAGTACAACTGGAATTATGAGAAACAAATATATTGTAGGATTCACAAATCTACATACACTTATATATACATTCCCCTCAAAAACTATAGTAAGCACTTTCCACAGTTTATGCAAAATATTTTCATTTCAATAGATCTTCTGAAACTGTATGTTCTTCTCAAATGTATACTTTATTCGACCCCGACACACTAAAATAACCCTAATCTATTGATTCACCATCCAATAATATATCTTGGATATCACATAGTTTTGATAATTACTTTCCAATTAAATAGACAAAACAATCAACAACTAACATAAAAACATAGTACTAATTCTTTAAAGAATGCATACACTAGACAATTAACTGTCAATAACATAAAAAGAGCCGAGATATACACCCACACAAGAAAGGAAGACCAAAACAAACACCGACACAATGCATACAGAAGGCAAACGACGCCATGAAGGAAAACATGTAGCACAATTCAAAAAGCCCACGCAAAGCAAAATCACAACTGAACAAAGTGAGATAATTTTAGCATAAAAAATTATTCTACGCCTCCCACAGACAATAAGCTAGAAACCTTAGCAACACGGATTTTCGGCCTCTGAGGCAGTAAAATTTCGTATGAAATAGTTGAAAAATGAGATGACACTAATAACAAGAACTATAAAGAAAGCGTGTATTCAAAAATCATACGAAAAAAAAACAAACTCATCGGAATGACTTCGTCAATTAAAATTTAGGTAATAATTATTACAAGAGAATTAAAACCATCCGCAATAATATTCTTCACGTCTTATACGTGTGGAAACACAACTATTAGCACAAATATAACAAAAGGAAGAAACATTAAAAATTACAACGATCAGAAAAATACACATAGTTACATTTGCACCAACAATCACAGCATGAACCGCAACATCTACAACGACAACTGGATTCCTTGCAAAAACAAGCAAAGGCAATAAAATTCCCATTAAACGCGAAGAACATAACAGTTTAAACGTAAAACTGGCAGAAAATGGATAATTTCCTAGCAGAGAAAAAATATCATAAACAATGAGGATTTGACTATAAAGCGAATGAGGTGATGGTCTAAAGCAACGGATCAATAACAGAGATTAAGATGACGGTGGTGGGAAGGGACGAATAAAAGAAATCAATGTAATCGAAATAAACCACTTAATTTATTTGACGGCAGCAATAATAACAGAAACCTTGCAAACTTAACTCAAACTCAGACATAGACAAACAGGAATCAACGATGAAAGAAGTGAAGGAATGAAAGGAAAATAACAAAGAAAATTAAGAAAAACAAAATGGAGAGTTAAATGAATAAAATAAGAAAGCAAAGGAATAAGAAAGTGAAAGTAGAAGAAAAGCAAATGAGAATCAGAGGTAAAGAGATATGAGAAGGAAAGGAAGTAAAAGATGATAATAGTCTCACAAAAACAAACGGAAGAGGGACAAAAACTGGGGAAAGATACAAGAAGAAAGATAACTATGAAACGAAGAGCAAAACGAAACAGCATGGAAGAGATAAGAAGTGAAGGGAAAGAAAAAGGTGTATAAACTTGTATGAGAAGAGAAAAATACAAAAAAATAATTATCAAGATAAACTGTTGAAAAACGGCAAAAAGTATGAATATAAAAAAAAAGAGAGCAAAAATTCAGAGTGAAAAGAAATATACGGAAGAAAAGTGAATGCGTAAGTAAAATGAGACAGAAAATGTAAAAGATGAAATAAATGTAATAAAATTACAAACATATCTTTTGCCAGCTTTTCGGAAAATAACGAATGGCAAGCAGTAAATCAGTTTAAGAATATGCCACAACATAATATGACTGTCAAAAATATTCTTAATATAAATTGAGGATATATGAGGTGATCTCACGAAAAGAAGGAGTGTGTTTGGTGGAGCATTCTCATAGTCATTATTGGTAGAAGTGTGTCGGCAACGGTTTAGTGCAAGGGAAGAAAATGTGTATAGAAAAGATCAACATTGACAAGAAAATGATATAATATAGGAATAGAACTTTGTGGTAAACAAACGAAATAAGAAAGCAGGCACAGTGCTTTCGTAAAAAAATACAACTTCCAGATTCATACCTACATACGTATATTTAGTTATAGGTACGAATGGAAGATGCGAGTGTGGTGTGCTGAATAATACTTGATTAGCCTTCAACCGTTTAGACTATTGCTCGTAAATATGGTCATCACCGTGTTGAATTAACGGTGGAACTCGAAGCAATCTAGCGAAGCTACACGGAGAAGATCGTCTCAATGCGACACGTCAAATATTGGGAGAGGCTGAAAAAGTTAAATCTATACTCGCTAGAATGAAGGTGAGACAAATATGCGGTGATATACATTTGGAAACTCGAGTATTTATTGTTCAACAAAACAGTTTTAACTTGCGGCCATTCATGCACCGAGTTTCAGTCTCTTCGAAATCATTTGATCTCGCTTTTTATTGCAGTAAGCAAAACAAACTACCAGTGAAGTATTGTGATAGATTGCGATTCACCTGGTATTGATATCTCTTCGGTTTCACAAGTAAATGACTACGAATTTTCGCTGCTTGTACTTTAAGCGCGCTTAAGGTGTAAACACAAACAAACAATATTCCCGTGATGAGCAAAACCTTCAGTTATTACTAGTGACGAAAGACATGAAATTTGGAAAATGACACTCAATTTCCATAATTAATGCTGTATATCGCTCGGCTGTCACTGTGACCAACAGTAGTAATAATGGAAAAATTACGTATTTAAAACTAATTTCTACCAATGTATTTCTTTATCAAGCTTCATTTCTGCTAAGCTTATTCATTTAGTTTAGATACAGCAAGAAGCTACTAGTGGGGTGAGCATGTTTTCAATCTATCCAAATCTTTCACCAATCTCACACTAGCGATTTAATTACGGAAAGGAAATATTAGATAATGACGATTTAGATACTTTTAAAAGGTCGGGATCACACAGGTGCAATGCTTTTGATTACAGCTAACCTGTGGATTAAACCACAAAATAGCATAAGGGTATACATTAAGAAAAATAATCTTGGATTTAAACATTCATAAACAGTAGGAGAACTTATGTTTCTTAAATTGTATTCCTCTCAACCAGTGACAGATTATGAATACTTAAACTTCATCTTTTCAAAATGCGTTTTGTTTGTGACAGTTTGAATTCGATTGTAAGCACCTATGAACCAGAATTAAGTTCAACTCCAAAAGAGGCGGTTCATCCGATGGCTTTCTACACTACTTTGGTCTTTCAAATTTAATTTGCAAGGCTTTTGTTAACACGTGGCTGTGGTAGAAAATGTCTTACCCATTGTATTATGCAGTTGAATTACAGAAGTCAAATTGTTATTTGAGAAGCAATGTTCGTTTCCACACAGGGTCACGTCTGAAACTAAGTGGTTAGAAACAGAAGATGTTGAAGGAAATGTAAAATCATCATGATAACGCTAATGTTATTTTTAACAAAACAATAATGATTATTTCAAATAGATAAATCGTCAATAACAATATTAACACTAAGTTCAAAAGGGAAGATTATGAAGAAGAGAAGGTGAGGACGATGACGATAAACTGGAAGGAGAAGAAGAAAAAGAAGAGCAGAAAATAGAAGTAGATGTCAGACGAAATGTCAGACGAAAATTAGACGAAGCATAAGAAAAGAAAATAATAAAAAGATGAAAAGAAAAGTATAATATGAAGAGATGGACATAAAGAATAAGTGGAAGTGAGAGATGAGAAAATGAAATTAACAATATTAATGTTGATATTAATAAAACAATCTTAATTATTAAATGCAGGTAACATATATTATGGAATAAACGATAGCCCAGGGAAGATTTATATTGTTCTTGCAATACAGCAGATAATGGCGATTAGTTTGTATCTGTGAGTGTGGGAAGGTTAACTATAGTTCTGATGTTATTGATCACCAATGTGATAATGAGTCAATGTGTAATTAAATTTCCCTCTAATTTAACAATAATGCCTAATAATAGAGAATTTAAAATATCCTCAACAATATATATATGTGTGGTTGTGTGTGTGGGGGCAAAGCGTAGTGAGAAATGAGACAAAGGTGGAAATTCTAAAAAAAAAATATTCCGATAAAAAGCAATTTTCATAAGCTCTATTAAAGTGAAACGAAGAAATTGCAAATATATTCATTGCAACTTCCTTGGTGAATCCACTCAAGCAAAATATACTTTGATCCTTTGAAATATTTCTTTGTTTCCGTTGCTTATTTTATTAACATTTGTTTTCTTTTTTATTATGTTAAGAGGGGAAAAGCTAAAGAGGCAGAACTGATGTAGTGTGTATGCAATTAAAAACAGAATAACTTAATGTTATTGCAAAAGTTTGGTCTGTGGCAGACTGCTGCGTAACATGAATTGATACCAGACGACGTTAGTAAAGTAAACGATTGCAGCTATTTCAATGCATATGTTTGGTTGACCAAGGACGGTTGATAGACATGGGTCAGGAAGGGAATCTATGTTTGAAATAATTAAATAAATGCAAATGTTTTTTTCTTTTCATATTACTATTCATAAAATTTGTGTAAAAAAAGTGTGCTAGAACAAGAGAGAAACTACTAACATTTAAAAGGAACGAATAAAATAATTCATACGAAAGAAAAAAATCATCAATGAATAAGAAGAAAGAAGAATTGAATAAAAAATCATGACTACAAGTGAAAGACAAAAATACGGAGATAGAAAAGATGAAATGTATTAAAGATAGAAAAGGAAGAAGATGGAATGAATGAATGAAAATAGGAGAGAGATCCGGTATAACAGAAGGAAAGGGGTGGAAGCTAATGGTTTCAAATTGAACGCCTGACAGGAGGAGATCCAGTTCGGTTTTGATGTCATCTACATCTACTCCATGTTAGTCTCAGACTCCTAGGGAGGATATTGAAGGGCCGTGGGTCCTTAGAACCCAAGTTGTTACAGTATATGTTTCTGAATCCTGACGGCAATGGCATTTTTGGCAATATGCAGTGGTGTCCCAGTCTCTTGTTTGTCTAACTTTCAATGCCAAAGTTTGCTAGCAAGTCTGTCCAGGATTTTCCAGATGTACATCACTGCATATCTTTCCCGCCTTGGTAATAGAGAGAATGTTCTTCACGTTATCAGACTTCTCCAGTAGCTGACGTGTCAGATTGAGACGATCTCCATTGTGTAGCTTCGCTGGATTCCACGGTTAGTTTTATACTGTGTGGTGGCTATAAGTGGGAACATTTGCCCTCAGCAGTTTAGATAACAACCGAAAAAAAATGCTCTCTCTTGAGGAATACCATGTTTTCCTGTTCTCTCGAGGACTATCATGGTTTAATGTTCTGTCGTTCTGAAAGTCCTGATGATCCATCTGGTCAACCACTTGCATTTCATTATTAACTGAGTGATAAGCACCTGGAAGATGCATCATTATTGATGTCAGTGCCTAGGTTGAGGATTGATTTTGATTCAAGGATTACAGACACTGTGGAGCAGGATATTTTATCTTTTCTTTTATTTGTTTCAGTCATTAGACTGCGGCCATGCTGGAACACCTCCTTGATGAATTTTTAGCCGAATGTGTCGACCCCAGTACTTACTTTTAATAAGCCTGGTATTTATTTTATCGGTCTCTTTTGTCGAATCGCTCAGCACCGGTTGTCAGGTGGTGGTGGTGTGGGAACGAACACAGACACAAAGAAACATACAAAAAAATATATTTACATATATATATACGCCGGGATTCTTTCAGTTTCCATGTACCAAATCCACTCACAAGGCTTTGGTCGGCCCGAGGCTATGATAGAAGACACTTGCCCAAAATGCCACGCAGTGTGACTGAAACTGGAATCATGTTAGAAAAGTCGTGTAGCCACTCTTCAAGTTCTCCAACAATGCTGAAATTACGCAGATTGTGATATATCATACCACGTTCGAATTTATCAATGGCTTTTGCAAGGTCTTGATATGCCACATCCACATTTGAGTTGTTGATCAGCTGCTTTTAACCCGGTCGTAGTGCTGTAAGAACCGTGTCAAATAGCTTCTACTTGGTTGGAAACCCTCCTTGACGCCCGTCAGCAAATCATTCTCTTCAAGGAATGCTATTAGTTTCTTTCGGACTATTTCATTCTATGTGTTCACTGATATATGAAGTCAGAGAGATAGGCCTATAGTTTTTAGCATCTGCTTCTTTCTGAGCTCTTACCACTTGCAAGTAAGCTCTGAAAAAGCTTTACCTTTCATCCTTTCAGGGTCTATAAATTAAGTACCAGTCAAATACTGGGGTCGATATGATCAACTATCCCCCTCCTCACTAATTCCAGGCCTTGAGCCTATAGTAGAAAGGATTATCATAAAGCACATTAGTTTCTAGGAAAAATGAAGCGATTTGTTTAAAAGAACATTTTAGTTAAATAATCGAATGGATTAAATATTTCTTAAATTGAATAAATTCGAATTTTTAACTTATAACAACTATAATAAAATGCAAAAATTATATTGCAAATTTATTAAATTTCAAGTTTATATAATATTTACAACTACGAAGAGATTTAGGTGGTTATACGTGACGTGTCAAAAGCTACCAATATAATGTGGTTAAATATGAAAGTAGGCGTGAAAAATATATTGTTTTCTATTTTAAAAGCTCAACCTGATATAAGACCCCTTTTAGCTGAGTGTACCGTATTGTCAAGTCACTCAATACGTACCCGGTTTTCTTTTTTTTTTATTAACTGCTAACGATGCAAGAGCCACATCAGGGAGAGAAGTGAATCTTTTTGACATGATACATTTTCTTTTACCATCATCTGAACTATGACAATCGAGTTGTTGCAACTAAGTTGGTAGCTTCAATATATGGCATTATTTTAAGTTCAACGCAGGACTTTTCGATGCATTTCTGGACAAGTCACTTAATTTCTCATTTCTTTGTCACAACCTGTCACAACTATGATCCGAAACTTTCTTTTAAGTAAAATTATTTTACATAGTCTTCAAGGATCATTGCTTAGGACTACGAAACTGATTTTGGATTATTCTCACGGATACTTATAACATGAAAATTGATTTAATTTTAAATGAAATATTTAACATCAGGATATTTTTATATTCATAATTGTCTACTTTGTCAAAAATATATAAAAAGAAAGGGAAATATGAATGGCCAACTACACAATTTATGGAAGCGCGTGGCTTAGTGGTTAGGGTGTCAATATCATGAACGTAAGATAGTGGTTTCGATTCCTGGACCGGGCGACGCGTTGTGATCTTGAGCAAAACACTTCCTTTCACGTTGCTCCAGTCCATTCAGATGGCAAAAATAAGTAACGCTGCGATGGACTGTCGTCCCGTCCAGCTGGGAACACATACGCCATAGAAACCAGGAAACCGGGCCCATGAGCCTGGCTAGGCTTTAAAAAAGGCGCATTTGTGGAGGCGCGTGGCTTAGTAGTTAGGGTGTCAGTATCACGATCGTAAGATTGTGGCTTCGATTCCTGGACCGGACGACGCGTTGTGATCTTGAGCAAAACACTTCCTTTCACGTTGCTGCAGTCCATTCAGCTGGCAAAAATGAGTAACGCTGTGATGGACTGGCGTGCCGTCCAGCTGGAGAACACATACGCCATAGAAACAAGGAAACCGGGAGTATGAACATAGCTAGGCTTTAAAAGGGCGCATTTATTATTTATTAACTACACAATTTAACATAATTCATTATCAATCTATTGATGTATTAGACGTCAACTCTGTACGATATATACACTATTTACACTACAAGGCGGCGAGCTGGCAGAAACGTTAGCACGCCGGGCGAAATGCGCAGCCGTATTTCGTCTGTCGTTACGTTCTGGGTTCAAATTCCGCCGAGGTCGACTTTGCCTTTCATCCTTTTGGGGTCGATAAATTAAGTACCAGTTACGCACTGGGGTCGATGTAAACGACTTGATCCCTTTGTCTGTCCGTGTTTGTCCCCTCTATGTTTAGCCCCTTGTGGGCAATAAAGAAATATATACACTATTTACTTTGAAGATGGTAGGTGAAAATAATATACACTTTTATGCATGAAATAGTTTCGTTCTCTAGACTGCTCTCGTTGTATTTTAAAATGTATTATGCATTACATGTTCAAGTTTTATATGAAAGCATTAGCCTTAAATTCATTACCTATTAAATATTCCAACTGTGATATTAACGTTCTAGTATTTCAAGCATATTTAATTCTATACTCATCCTTTTAGAAGACAAAGTTACTTCAGGTTTCAAATTCTGATTTTTTTTATTAGCCACAAGGGCCCGAAATAGAGGGGGACAAACAAGGACAGACAGGACACCACAGAGTGGACAATATATATTTATTTACTACCCACAATGGGGCTAAACACAGAGGGGACAAACAAGGACAGACAAAGCGATTAAGTCGATTCCATCGACCCCAGTGCGTAACTGGTACTTAATTTATCGACCCCGAAAGGATGAAAGGCAAAGTCGACCTCGGCGGAATTTGAACTCAGAACGTAACGGCAGACGAAATACGGCTACGCATTTCGCCCGGCGTGCTACCGTTTCTGCCAGCTCGCCGCCTTCAGAGTGGACAATATATAGAACGAATATGATTGAGATGATTTATATAACAGTGGGGTTATGAATGGCTGCATGCGCCCCTCATCACATGCATTACCATTAATCTTTTTAAACTGTCCGTTTTTATCATGTATCTACATAACAATTAATTATCGTGTACTATTACAATTATTTGAACCGTTATATACGTTCTCTAAAATTGTTCTATTTTTCAATATTTTTAAACATAACATAAAACACTTTTTCTTTTCTTTTTTTCCTGTCAATTTAACATACTTATTTACTTTACAGTAGTATTTCATTAGTGGTTCAATTTCTACTAAATCCATTACAGGTGGCAATTCTTTGAATTCCACCTTTACTCCTGGTGGGTTAATATTATCTCCACACATTTCTTTCAGTCTCTTGTAATTTTCGTCTTCGATTACTATCGCCTTCATATCCTCTGCATATATGTATGATGGTACTTTTTTCAGGTTTCAAATTCTTTCGGATTCAGTTTCGAATCAGAGATAATTTCGTAAAGTTCGTGCTGTCTAGAAAAGACAAAGTATTTAGATACAATCTGTAAAGATATATTTGCCAATCATCTTTCGTTTATCATATTAAATAAATATCGGCGAATAAACTAAAATAAAATTTCAAAAGAAGTTTGAAGAAGAAATCTTGATATTTTATAAAGTAAGGGGAGGTGGTGTAGTGTCCTACAGTCCTAATCACATTTAGTTGAGATGTCTTATTCATATGGATTAAGCCAAATATATTTCAAAGAGAAATTTTCACGGTATATTACAGTCTACAATCAAGAATGTATATCTAGTTTTCGTGACGTTAAGCATAGAGATAACACACCTCTCGCCGATTTAGACGTCAGCTGGTTTCAGAAAATTTAACTAGAAATTTAGCTTAACGCTATTGAACATAAAATTGTTGCAAACTGATATATGTACGGGAAGTAGCATTAGTGACTGGATGCGAACCACTGATATCTCACCCTGCCATTCGATATGCTGTACACTTAATCATCGAACGTAACCCGAAGAAAGAAAAAAATCTGAAAGTAAATATATTAGCATTTCTCCATGTTTTCTCATTTCATCATAATTTGTTTTTGCAAGTAGACACTAATTTACAGTATTTCCAAATTCACGTTTCTTTTATCTAAATCATGACTTTTGGTTCAAAGCAGATTTCAGTACATATCAAATCTAGAACGCATTCGTGTATCGTGTCTGCTAAAGAATAATCTGAAACTGGTAACCTTAAACACGAGCCATAATCTTTTATCTTCATTTAACGCTCTAAACGTGATTGTCTTAATGTTTAATTCTCATTTCTACATCGATGTAAGGTTTTCCAATTAATGCTCTCTAGTATTAAATAATCATTATCTTAAATTAATGTTTAATTTGGCGTAATTTTCAAAGTATTTCTGAAACCAATGTGTTCTTAAATACTCAGCTGACTAGGAATTGTCAAGGAATCGGTTTGAATACTATCTCACATATGTTGAACAACAATAACGTGTGATATAGACATAATATATGTTATCTTCAATCTTTACGCAATTCAAATCAACGAATGTTAACAACATTGCTGATTAGCAGACCTTTTGTGGGAAGAAAGTAACAGAGATATGCGCTTATATGTAGACACGCACATAACATATGCATACGTTTTGATGAGTATGACTGATGGTGTGTGAGTGTTTGTAAGTGAGAGAGAGAGACTGCGAGGGGAAGAGAGACAGAGAAAGTGAGTTTTCTGTTTTAAATAATGTCGCAAATATATGCCAAACTGTCCTAACATTGTATCTTCTAATTTTTCAAAATGTATGAGATGTTAATTATACTCTTATCACAGATATTGACGTTATCTCAGATCCATTTACAATTTAGAATTACGAGAAACGTGTCAAACTAAGAAATCAATGGTAAGTTGGCAGATAAAATGCTGGACAACTTGGTTACCTTCACCTTAAGGTATGGAAGGACTTCTTGAGAAAGATGTCGAGATGAATTTAACACACTTCATCGCCTGCTGAAGAATTGTAAGAAGACAAAACTAGACGAAAACAACTCTAGGTAGTGCAGTTAGTTTTAGCCAACGCCGAAAGAAGTATGCCGCATACCTGAATAGATATTAGTTGTGGAACAACCATTTTCTAAATAAAAATATTTTTTATTCAAATATAATGTTGAGAATTTACAAATGCTATGTCATGCAATTATATTACTTCGTGAACTGGTAGCATGTTGTTGCACCACTTTATAGTAAAGTATACTGAATTACCGTCCATCAAATAGAAGAAGTAGGTGAACAAGGCTGCAATATAATATGAAACACTATTATAACTATTATCTGAACAGGCTGTCTGATATCTAATAGACTCGTTATCTTCGTAGAATACAGGGTGGCCCAAAAGTAGGTTTACAGATATCACGTAGGTGCTTTAAATTTTTTTATTGCATTTATTACATTTAAATTTCTATCTTACAAACTGAAAAGGGAGCCTGACAAAATTAACCAAATTAGCATAGAATAATGGTTTCATAGTTTTTTTTAAAATTAAGATCTAAACTGTTAATATATGAATGCGAAAGAGATAGTTGAAAAACTATAAACCTACTTTTGGGTCACACCTGTATTAAAACAAACCAGAAATAAAAATGGAATAATACCTATAATTATATCATAAGTATTCTGTAATGTGTGGCGTAGTGGTTGTTAGCTGTTCGAATCATGGTAGCAATGTGTTTTCTTAAGCAATACACAGAGGGGATAAATACAGAGGGGATAAACAAGGACAGACACACGGATCAAGTCGATTACATCGACCCCAGTGCGCAAATGGTACTTACCTAATCGACCCCCAAATGATGAAAGGCAAAGTCGACCTCCGCGGAATTTGAACTCAGAACGTAACGGCAGACGAAATACGGCTACGCATTTCGCCCGGCGTGCTATAACGTTTCTGCCAGCTCGCCGCTGATGATCAGCAGTAAGCAATATACTTTATATCACGTTCTTCCAGTCCACTCAGCTGGCAAAAATGTGTCATACCTATAATTCCGAATCCAGCTTTATAGCGTACTGTATCGTGCTGAATCTCCTTCAGAACTATATTACCGGAACGCATATTTGTGAAGTGCTCGCATGTTAATTTCGCGAGCAAGTTGTTCTATTGAACTGCTAGTAAAATTCGCCGTAGGAAGTAAAACAATATGCAAACAAACTAAGTTCTAACAAATAAACTCTTTTAGTTTCCCGTCGTTTTAAATTTCCACATGTATGTGACACGACCATCGTATCCGAAATCGTTATATAGGGAAAGAAGCATGACAAAATTATCGAACTCTTAATTACAGTAGCCGAACTGATAAATACAGATAATTACAATCTAGACCTTTGGAAACTTGTTTAATTAAAATATTGCCTGTATTTAATAAAAAAATATTGCCTACACTTACACGACCTTCATTACATCGCGGCATCTCGAAACCGATATATTTTTTATCGCAATCTACTTCCTTTCTCTCACCAAATCGATTTTTTGAAATGAAATCTACAAATAATTTTTTTGTAGGAACTTAACGTTCTATCATCAGGTTTATGGAAATGTTTGTGATAAACTGCATATGCAAAACCAGTTATTTTTATTCAAGTGTCATGGTATTATATCTATTTTTCCCTATTAAAAAAGACGTCACCGTTTGCCAAAATTGATGAAAAAAAGAACGATTATCTATTTTCATTAAAGCAAAATCTTATACCCGAAAATGGTTACACTGAAGAATGAAAATTTTGATAATTTGAGACTGTTTAAAAATTAAATGAAGCATTGGCTAATAAATATTCGTCTTACGTAGGTTCTCACTCAATCTAACGAGAATTGGTTTGGATGTACATATAAACAAATGTAAGCCGGATCAAGGCTGCCGTAACGGAATTCGCCTGGTTAAGGACATAACTTTTAATCCATATACAAATTTCCATTAAAGTTTCTCAGTTAACTACGTAACAGAGGCTGTCGGTATTACAATTCAGTCTTTAGCAGCAATTATCATGTAAATATTTATTAGCCAATGCTTCATTTAATTTTTAAACAGTCTCAAATTATCAAACTTTTCAATCTTCAATGTAACCATTTTCGGGTATAAGTTTTTGCTTTAATGAAAATAGATAATCGTTTTTTTTTTCACCAATTTTGGCAAACGGTGACGTCTTTTTTAATAGGGCCTAGGGAAAAATCTCCTGCAAATGAAAATGCACAGACCAAAAAATATCGCTATAAATGAAGATGCAAAGTGTTTAAAAGAGACAGAAAGTCGACTTGAAAACTAGCGAAACAGGCTTGCAAAACTATGAGACATCCATGCAGTCAACAACGAGCGAAGGTATTTATCTTGAAATTCATTGTCAAGTGGAAATTTTGTAAGTCTGCCTGAAAGAAACATGACTGATTTTCATCAGACAAAGCTGACTGCAGTCTGGGCAAACAAATAGCAAACAATAAACTGACAGTGCTCCAGTATGACAAATCCACCAACTCTGAGAAGTATCTTCAGCTTACAGAGAAGGAATGTCAGCCATCTGCGAACATCGTGAAGCTAAATGGTATGTTAAATCTACAGGCGAGCTGGCAGAAACGTTAGCACACCGGGGAAAATGCGTAGCCGTATTTCGTCTGCCGTTACGTTCTGAGTTCAAATTCCGCCGAGGTCGACTTTGCCTTTCATCCTTTCGGGGTCGATTAAATAAGTACCAATTACGCACTGGGGTCGAAATAATCGTCTTAATTCGTTTGTCTGTCCTTGTTTGTCCTCTCTATGTTTAGCCCCTTGTAGGTAGTTAAGAAATAGGTATGTTAAATCTAAAGAAATGTATTGTATTGGGCGCAAAGTAATTCTACCATATAATTTGCAGCTGCAGATGAATTTCGAGAATAGTGACAAAGTTTTATTTCACAGAAAATGGGACATCGCAGCGCTCTCGCTATCCACTTAAGCTATAAATAATTGCTTTCTTAATGTTGTGAAAATAAGATAGCTTCATATGAAATCGTCTTTAATGCGAAATGGCTAATTAGAAAACGAGGAAAGAAAATTCATTAGCAGCCCGCCCAAAAAGAAAGGGTAATCCAACATAAGCAACCTATCATCAGATCCAGGGATGTATTACTTCATGCCACTCTATATATATCAACAACTCCGAAATTTTTTCTCCTAGTTTGCTCCCACATTCAAGGATCGAAAGCATGTTACTGGATATGTCTGTAATCACACATTAGTGAAAAAGACCGAATATTCTTTTTTTTATTATTATTAAAGAATGAGTTCGTTAGATGATGCAGACTGAAACAATAGCTTCAAAAAGACTGAAATCATATGTGCCGTAGCTGAACCTGTAGATCTATGCTTCTTTCAAGGTCCACTCAATATTGCATGCTCACGTGCCCTTGCATATGATCATTACTTTCGCTAGGACACCAAATCGTAGAACAGTGAAGTGTTATCAATTCCAAGAGCCCCAACTAAGCAAAGATTAAATTCTGTTGAAATTAATTCTAATTTATGTGTTGGATATAACTTTAGAATTAGAATAAAATATAGATAGTATTTTTTCTACAGCTACGAAATTAAAATTAACCGTAAATTTTGCAACAGAAACGGATACATCTTAGAAAGTCAAAAGAAACATTCAAATTTTCTGCATGCATATACAAAATAACTCTCGTTAAGAAAATGAAAATTGTTGGCACCCAGAAAACGCCCGGTAGCTGTTAGTTATATAATAACGATATTAATTCCAAATTGATTATAACCTTAGAGAACAAAGAGAATATAAAATAACTGAAAGAAAAGTACCTTCGGGTAAATTATAAGTGTTTGTGTTATTTTAGAAATTCATTTGTTTATTTCTTTATAATTTTTATGTATTTCCTTCCTTGCATCGATGTATTATTTACAACAAATTAATTGATGTTTCCTACAGCTCTTCTAAAAGAGAAATCAGAATGTAAAATGTCAATTAATGTAATTCAGTCTGGAATCTTTCTAGTTAGAGTATATTTTGGTATTTAGAAAGGAAAGTGCACGTCCGAGTAACATATACACATAATCTTATACAACTACATGCGAGTAACATATACACGTACTCTTATATAACTACACGTGAGCGCATACGTACAAAGGGGTAGTTGAAACAACGACGTTGATGAGGAAAAGCTTACAAGAAAATACGAGAGGGTACCCAAAAGTAACCGGAAACGTTTTGTGTAGGGCAAGCTAGTTGATGTAACTGTCAGGAATCAATCTGCCGACCGGCGTCTTCCCAGGGAGCTGTACTGCCTCGGGGAGTGTCATTATTTTGCAGTGCTACTTTCTGTTCATTGATATTTAGCGGCAGTTCGTCCGTCTTCGTGTTATGAGTTCAAATTCCGTCGGGGTCGACCTTGCCTTTCATCTTTTCTGGGTCAATAAATTAAGTACCAGTGAAACACTGGCGTCGATGTAATTGACTAGTCCCCTTCCTTCAAATTCCAGGCTTTGTGCCTTTAGTGGAAAGGATTATTATTATTATTATTTTTATTATTATTATTGAGTGCATGCCATCAAAGTGACACTGGGGTAAAATTTACGAAGCCCAGTATACCCATCATGACTACCTGTCTGATAAGGGTACATTAGGCACATGCATCACAACCATCTGTGTGCGACATGGTGATCTAATGTCAAGATAAACAGCACATGATCTTGTAGGTGGAGCCCAGTTAGAATTTTCTTCTGGTCGAGTAACCCGTCCCGCTCAAAAGGTCCCTGAATAAGGGTTGTTTAAGGATGTTGAACGAGACACCCATGTTTCCAGAGGTGAAATATTCAAACCCCAAAGAATCCCTCTCAACACATGGCTATGATGCTCCCCCACTACTGCTCGTGATCAGTTTTCTTTCTCTATATATTTCATATAATTATTAAATATGTTTTATAGCAATTAGTTTTTACTTTTATGAAAACTTAGCAGAAACAGATGAAGAGAACTGAATTTTATCATTTTATTTCCATTTTGCGTTGTTGTGAAAATATCTATTTTTTTGAAATACAATAGATAAAATAAATATAGAAATGAAGAGAAAAATATAAGTTTATGAAGCGGTAGGTTAGTATAACAATACTTTAATACGAGGTTTGTATCAAATTCATTTCATAAATAGCAATTAGTTTATGAGTTTTACTATACATGTGAACGAACAAATGCGAGAAGTTTTTCAGTGATTTCGTATATGAACGCTTGAATGGCAGGCAAAATCTTCAGCATGTACACAGCGAGAAGCCCTAGCCAATATTTAAATCGATTATCACCGGCGTTTTTAAAACAATTGTAGCAATTACATAAACACTAATATACTATTATCTAATTACTTAATGTAATTTACTGATTCCGGGAAAATAGAGTGCATATATATATATATATTATATATATATATATATACATGCCTACATACATACATACATATTTATGTGTGTGTGTGTGTATGTGTGTGTGAATATATATACTCTTTTACTCTTTTACTCGTTTCAGTCATCTGACTGCGGCCATGCTGGAGCACCGCCTTACATCGAGCAACTCGATCCCTGGACTTATTCTTTTGTAAGCCGAGTACTTATTCTATCGGTCTCTTTTGCCGAACCGCTAATGTAACGGAGACATAAACACACCAGCATCGGTTGTCAAGCAATGATAGGGGGACAAACACAGACACACAAACACACACACGCATATATATATATATATATATATAATATATATATATATATATATACATACATATATACGACGGGCTTCTTTCAGTTTCCGTCTACCAAATCCACTCACAAGGCTTTGGTCGGCCCGGGGCTATAGTAGAAGACACTTGCCCAAGGTGCCACGCAGTGGGACTGAACCCGGGACCATGTGATTGGTAAACAAGCTACTTAACACACAGCCACTCCTGCGCCTATATATATATATATATAATATATATATATATACATGCCTACATACATACATACA
>NC_043000.1:137767491-137784991 GCF_006345805.1 Octopus sinensis
AAGTAACAGGAACGCTAGTACCGGTGTATTGCTGCGCAAGTAACTATTTCTAAGGAGACAGGGGTAAAACTAAGGTAGATAAGTTATTTCTTATCAAACATACCTAGTCCAGGAACTTTTTCATACCACATCGTATATAGATATATATATAAGAGAAAAAGAGAGAGACAGAGAGGAGAAAGAAAGAGAGAGACAGAGAGGAGAAAGAAAGAGAGAGAGAGAAAGAGAGAGAGAGAGAGAGAGGTTGTGATGATCATATAGACCAGTTGATATGGGCTTATAATTTCGTTAGTCCATCACGTATATATTATCTAAATTGCAATGAAAGAGCTCCGTGGAAATTGCCATTTTAATAAAAATGTCTACATAAAATCACTAAGCCACACACAAACAAAACTTACATATATGTGTGAGTGAGTGTGTGTGTGTGTGTGTGTGTGTGTGTGTGTGTATGTGTGTGTGTAAGAGAGACCGTGATTGATGTTCGTGTATGCGTGTATGTGTGCTTGTGTGTGTGTGTATATATATATATATATATATATATATATATATATATATTCAAACATATAAGGGATTGCCATAATAGGACATCCGACTCACTAGAAAGAGCAGTTAAACTCCAAGCCACTAATAGTTGTAATTCTGAAACAGAAAGAGAAATAAAAACGTTTACCCTATATATATATATATATATATATATATATATATATATGTGTACACATACATGTTTCTGTGTGTGCATACGTATGTGTGTGTATATATATATATATATATATATATGCAGATACATAATTATCATTATTGTTATTTTTGTTGTTGTTGTTGTTGTTGTTGTGTAAGAATGTAGTGTGAATTAGTGTGAGCAAGTGAATTTGAATGTCTGTAACAAATACACGTTGAAAATTACATAGAAACTCACGAGTAAAACTGAATTTCAGATGAAAAAAAAACGTAAAATCCAGTTTGAAGAAAAAAATTCAAAATACACATTAATAAAACATTCAACTGAAAATCAAGGAAGAGTGATTACGTTAAAAAATGAAATAATACCTCTACTGCAAAAGAGAAAAAAAATCATTATTAATATTTCACTTCACGAAATTATCTTTTTCGAGAATTTATTGCTTTTTCAGTGATAATTTATTCATTTGACGTTTTTGTTTTAGATTTCTACTTGACATTTTTTCGTTTATTTCTGCCACATTTTTTTCACTGATAGCTTCAGTGATTTCCAGCCTTTTTATCTTCACCTGATATGTTGCATCTAAGATACAGAATGAATAACTTTGCCAAGGCTAAGTTTGTAATATAAAATAAAATATCATCAACGAAGGATAACTATTCCGCTTTTGTTCGCTAGTTGTTTCCACGCGTTATTCAATGGACGTTTCTCATGCATAATCATACACGAAATATGCGGATAGATAAAAAAAAAAGAGATCAAACAAATATGAACAACGAAGAGACAAATGAAGAATATATGAAGAAACCAAAAAGTATCAATAAAATACTGAACGGTCTATGAAAAAAACAAAAACAAAAAAAAGAATGAGTTACTTTATTTCTAAAATGATCTTAGCACCATCTTATAATATTGAGCTATGAACCTTTAAATCTATTTTGAGACAAATCAATATGATATATAGATTTTAAACACCTTCGTGAAATTCTTTACAGGCAATCACAGCGCGTGTTACAAAATTTTGATATATCATTTGATAGAAATCATGTGATGCAAGGCGCTTTATTCTACACATATACATGTGTACGTACGTAATTACGTAATACATACGTACGTACATATATACATACATTAGTATATATATATATATATATATATTATATATATATATATACATCAGGCACAGATATACACATTCAATATTCATATAACACAAACGCACATAAAACTTCATTCCATCAGCAAAAAGGAACGATATAGTTAAATTTTTTAATGTATTTCAAGGCAAAACATCAATTTCTATCAAATTAATGTGTTATATATAACTATGGAAATGTAGAATGAATATAACAGAAGGATTTCTTTTTACATGCAAGAAATATCTAATTTTCCCATTAGCAACGTTACTAGAGATTATTCTCAGTATTTTCGTTATGTATTTCTTCCATAGTATAACCTTCACAAATGTACAGCCGAACAAAACGGAGAAATACATTGACCGTTGAATATAAATGGACATTAATTTTTTCGCCTCCAGTAACTGAGAGCAAGCAGCCCATTTTTCCATACACTGATATCAGTGAAGAGCAAGTGCTGCTAGTTAAAAGCGTTGTAGTCAAACGTTGTGTGAAATCGATTGGTGACATCGGCTGAAATGGATCTACTATACAGTATACTTTGGTTAACATACTCACTCTATCCACAAGTATATAATTGCATATTTTTTCTGACTCATGGATTCTTAGACAACCACACAGACACACAGCCACCCACATATATATCTATATGTATGTATATATATGTATATATATATATATATATATATATATATATATATATATATATACATGTGTATATTTAGGGCTAAAAACCACTAGGTGGATAGCCATATGCTCGAAGAAGATCACATACGATCTAACTACAAAGAAAGAATGTTCTCCAGAGAAAATTCAGCGAACACCAGGACATTGGCGAGCAAGGCAGATGAAAATTATATAAAAATCAAGAATTAATCGTATGTTTTGGTTTTCGCTGAATTTTCTCCGGAGAACATTCTTTCTTCTTCTCGCATATGGCTATCCACCTAGTGGTTTTTAACTCTAAATATAAACATGTATTGAGATTTTTTTCTGATTTTTCAGATTCTTATATACTAGGCTACTGGTTTTAAATTGATATTAATTAAATTAATATTCAATTTACATCCTTCATTATTTAAATATATATATATAAGAATTTGTTGCGTAATGAGATAAAAAACCAGGGCTGTGTAGATATTAGAACATTTATAGATAGGAGGTCTTGCAGCTGTTTCCAGGATATTTATTAATTGTATCTCGTCATCGGAGATGGTGTGAGAGGATGGTTAAGTCATAGTTTAGATGTGATACAAAATAGAGAGTGAGGTGGAGGAAAAATAGATGCAAGATATGTATGGATATTGAAGTTGTAAATCCATTTTTAGGCAGAATGGTACATATGTAAAATTCCAATACCCTATGATTAAAGTCCAAAAGTCCAATAGAGTTTAAAATGGGTCCTTCCAAACACACACACATACACACACACACATATACTCTCACACACACACACACACACATACACACACATATATATATTACTCTACCTTAGACACAGTCTTTATACTATAGTCTCAACTTCATTGCAGTTCAAAAAGTTTATATTTTATTTCATAGCATATAACATTCTCCACACTACCCTCTTGTTCTGTTATTTGAAGTTATGCCATTATCTCTCTCCATATATTTCATTTTGCATATAATCCTTTACCATTGCAAAGATTTCTAACAAACTGTAACATATGTATGCAGCTGCCTCTTGTCTACATTAAAGATCGGAATTTATCATATAAATCAACTTGAGAATTTTATACAGAATTTCTTTAAATTAGGTGCCTTTCTCTTCGAATGTCTCTAAGTTTTATATCTTACACCCAGGTAAAATTTCGAAAAATTATTGCGTACAGCATTAAGCTCATCGCTATTTTACCTCATTGTTTACATGCCTTCTATTCTCCTTCATGATTTATTTCTCTGTGATATCTTTTATTTTTTAAGTATACACATACGAACGCACACACGCACCAACATACACATGTATACAAATGTATATACAAGCATATTCATGTATCTATGTTTCTACATAATTCGTGCGTGAAGGCTAGTGTATGGTATACGTGTGTGTGTGTGTTGAATATCGGAAAAATTGAAAACGTTGTGTAGATAAGAATATAAAAGGAACTAGGAATGAAAAGGTTTATATCTGAGAAAAAAAGAGCAGGATGTGCATGTGTTTCAGTGTGACACAAACTGCAAAATTAAGTTTGACAGTATCACAGAGAGAAGCGTAGAGAAAGTACTTAGGTTATTAGCCATCGACTAAGTTTTTCTATTATTATGTGACAACATGCAAAATTTTAATGACGTATTTCGTGAACAATAAATAAAAATAAATGCGCCATTTTTAAAGCCTAGCCAGGCTCATGGGCCCGGTTTCCAGGTTTCTATGGCGTATGTGTTCCCAGCTGGACGGGACGTCACTCCATCGCAGCGTTACTCATTTTGCCAGCTGAGTGGACTGGAGCAACGTGAAATGAAGTGTTTTGCTCAAGAACACAATGCGTCGCCCGGTCCAGGAATCGAAACCACAATCTTACGATATTTCGTGAACAACAGGAAAGAAAAAAGGCAAATTCACTTCTATTATCATAATGTATTACATTCATAATCTTATTTTGCTGTTAGTTATATTTTAGATAAATTTGGCAAAATATTCAAGAACAGCGCATAACATTGGTTTGTAGTTAGCAGAAGCAGATAGGGGCTTCATGTACAATGCTTATATTTTTACTGTTTCCCTAATTATTTCCCCTATTATTTCGAAGTAGATCATTTTTTATGTTTTCAGAAAATGCATATATAATACAGCAAGATAAAGTTATCTGAGCCGGGCGTCTGTTTAAATACCACGATTCACATCTCGTTAATACTTTCTACATTATGGTCTGTAATGTAATAATTTATTTAGTATAGGTTTAAGAGTGAAGAAGAATCTTACAGTATTTAGCGATGTCTGTTTACGTTCTGATTTGGAATCCTGCTATAGAAGACGTTGTCATTTATTCCTTTCATACCATTAAAGTAAATACTAGTGATATTTTCCAGAACTATAGTCTACATATTCTTTTTAAATATTCATATATAGTGTGCTGTACTTTGAAATAATTATTCATCATTTGGAACTATAAAGTGCAAAAGCTATTATAGTAAAAATGAAAAATATTTCACTGTGAGTATATATTTGCTTTATACTATTAATCACTCAGTGGCCTTTCTCTTTTTATGTGGGTTATATGTCATCATTTGCAGGTATTTAGAATTGAATCTGTAAAACAAGAGTCAATCCCTTCAACTTAAGTTACTTATGTAATATGGTTTCAAAGAAAATCCAGTAGCTAATAAGAATACCATCCGTTAGGAAAGTGATGAAAGTATGTTTCTTGAACCAGGTGCCTGAACTGAATAGATGTACAACTTTTAATTAAATATTTAAAACATGATGTAAACTATTATTACACGGGGATCTTATAAACTTATTTTACTTATATACTAATGTCAATCAACTTTTAAGTGATAAGTCTTTAATCACTAACTTTCTAATATTTTTCTTTTGTTCAGACTTGTATTACACAGCTCGAAATGCTTTGGGATAAAACTGAATGTATTTTCTATACATCATCAATAATTTAGTTATTTTTCTTATGCATTCTGGTTTACATATATATCAGCTTGTAAAACAAGAAGAAATATGAAAATGGGAGGGTTTACAGGAAATACAACAAATGTTTGTATCCTACGTTGCTATGACGATCACTGCAGCTTTTATTTTCGCTCATCGTCATACATTTGTGTTTGGTAGTATTGAGGAAGTTACAAAAACCGTAATGTAAAGGTTGATTTATGGCTCCTATTTTAAATAAGTATGACTTATGCCGAATGAAATCTATATTTCTCCTTAATTTTCTTTTCTGTCTTAGTGATTTGTTCCTGTTCCTGAAAAAGACACGAAGACAGACACATTGTTCATGTTAAACAAATAGTTGATTTTGTAAGATATGTTTTCCTACCAAGAAGCCGATATAGTGATATGAATAATCAGAGAGAAACTAAATCAAGTAGAATACGATATGTATAATGGAAAAAGAAAATCGCACGGCCTTCTGTTATTTCCTCACGCGATAACTATATCGATTTAGAAGAAAAATCACTAAATCGGGAACTTCGTTATCTAAATAATATCACAGATACTGACATATCAGTGAATTGCGTGGAAACATTAATTGCATCTCGGTGCAGGCTGCATATAAATGCCATCACATTTGTGACTTATTTTACTTTCCTATCTTTTTTTATTTGTTAAAAATTCAACAATATGTATGAAAATTAATCTGGAGCAGTGATAACTCACAATTCATGACAATAAACTCTTCAGGCATATATCAAATGTTCTAGTAGTCCTTTCAGTTCTTCTAGCTGGATATAATTCTGTACATACCGACTATTACTGATAGGTTATCGCTGTCGACCTCTTTAATGTGCGAGGTTAAGTCGACTCTGCCAGAATTCTAAACTATTCGGACAGTATTTAACTTCGCTAATTCGATGTGACCACCATTTAAAATTGCATTTTGGAACAACTAGAGAAATAAATGTTAAGTACATGAATGCAACTTGTATTCACTCAACAGATTTTCTTCGTATATTAAATACTGTTCAGAGATTTTCATCCACTCTCTTTTGATAAGAAGACGATATCTACCTAGCTTTGTGAAGTCCAGCTTCATTCACCTGCAACCTCGTTAACTCAGCTCAAATTGAGTTTCAGAGGTAACATCAGAAACATATTCCAATGGGCTATCTTCCTTCTACAGCAAACAACATAATTTCTGACCAAGCCTACAATATATTTTGCATTTCACTTTACCATTCACCGGGAGGATCGTTTTAAATGCTAAGCTTTACTATCACCGAGTATTCTCTTTGGGAACACACATTGCATTTCAATGACCTGTATTTCTTTTTAGAGTAAAACAATACTAGACGTTCAAATAATTACTAACTTACAACAAAGCTTGAGTGAAGCCCACCATAATGTACTGTTACTACATGTTGAATATTGCTGATGTTGCTACACAAGCGCACACACAGATTTACACAAATACACCCCTACCACACTATATCGCAGAGCGAATCAGTCACGCAACTATCTTAGAAGAAGTCGCACGTAAAACAGACTAATCACTGTCGTACAGATGTGCTGTCTCCTCTTACTGCATTTTCCTCAGTTACAGCATTGTTCATTGCTCACGAGTCTGGTTGATTTTGTAGCAACTATACTCGGGCACACCCGACACGACTCACACATCTTCCATTCTCTCGACATCCACAGTTTCTCCAATCTTTCAGATTTTTCCCTAATAATTACACCACGTTCTTCGTTCCTACAATTTCGACCCTGTGGAACAATTTGCAGTGCATATTTACCCCTGTAGTTGTTGATTTACAACAATTGAAAAAGAAGATTAATGATATCGAGCTCAATGATCTTGGAGATTCTCTAAGGAAAAGACTTGGTCTATTCTATCAGATCAATCTAAAGAAAAGTGATGAAATGAATAAAATATCACAGAATATTTAGAAATGTGTTGTTTGCATTAGCACAACGTCGTTCAGATTTCCATCACAAAAATACGAAATGGGGAAAAGGAAGACAAAAAGAGATGAGCAACGGAGAAAGAGATAAAATGATATTGCTACAAAATAGAATTGTTAGCTTCTAGTCTCCTTATGCATTATGCTGCGAAAAGACACCATCACAAAACAGAACCTGCCCTAAGTACCTGGTTGAAATGAAACGATATCAAAGAAAAATATTACTACTACTACTACTACTAATAATAATAATAATAATCCTTTCTACTATAGGCACAAGGCCTGAAATTTGTGGGGAGGAGACTAGTCGATTACATCGACCCCCCAGTGTTTCCCGGGTACTTATTTCATCGACCCTGAAAGGAAGAAAGGCAAAATGGACCACGGCAGAATTTGAACTCTGAACGTCAAAGCGGATGAAATGCCGATAGACATCTCACCCGGCGTGCTAACGATTTTGCCAGCTCTCTGCCTTAAATAACAACAGCAACAATAATGATCATAATATACTTAAAGAAGAGCTACAACAAATATTCTGCTTAATACCACAAGTTTGCTTGTCCTTAACCGGTTGAGTATGCCCGAAATATCCATAACCTGAATACAAAGGAGGACATACATATACATATATACATATATACATACATATAAACATACATATATATCTCTAGAATTGTCTCAGTTATAACAAATGAGAATGCTTCTCCAATAACAACAATATAGAGGGAGAAAAATAATAAAGAATATTACTGATCAACATTCCATATATAATACACAGAATTTTCAGTATAATAGAAACATAAAACCCTGCACTTTCCCAAAGCTCAGAACGCAATGCAAGTTTGTGCCATGAAAGCAGTTAAAAAATAAGGACAATGAAACAATAACAATATTTATTTATATATAAATAAATATTCAGTGCCTGTGACCGAAGGGGAGATAATTACTCCGAAATGCGGTATCTCATAGTCTGGAAAGAGGGCGCTGCGAACTGATCTAGGTATATTTACACCATTGTCAACAGTGAACAATTTTCTCCTTAACAAAATTTAACCGTGAATGGCTTGTTTAAAAGTCCAAATGTGCCAGAAGCATATTTAAACTTGGAGTAGCATACCATTTATGCACATCACTGCTTAACGCTCCTACTTCATAATTTATTTATATCTGTTGTAAATGATGCTTTTTAACTTTTATTAAAGTCAATATAAAAAGTTATCCCTTGTGATATGATTATGTATTGACGTGGCTATATAATTACTACGCAGAAACACATGATTGTAAAACGGAAACTTCTGCATAAAAATGATTGTCGACAAAATACACCAAGTACATATAACTATGGAAGAATATTTACACAGACTGGATAATGAATTTATAAAATATGAATCTATGCTAGAAATTAACCAACATACTTAGGAATTAGTGTGAGAGCGAATACTTTAAATATACATTGTCAATGAGAAGTTTCTCAACATATTGAATACTTCCATTTTAGCGATGCAATAAAAGCCAACTCTTTCTCTCAGTGACTTATAACAACAAATTTTGTGTTAATACAAAAATACGAAAAAAAAGGACTTTACTTTTTTTTATACAAGCCGCTGTCATTGTAACACACATAGGCAAAACAAACAGCACGTGGAGATTCTATAAAATATTTAATGGAGATTATGATATATTTTAAATGTTTTAGGAAAAGTTATCATATCATTATATTACATTCTAAGCTTTGGAAGAAGTGCATTACTTCTGCTGTGCCAATGAATGGTGACAGCAAATGCATTTAAGATGAATTTAATAGTAGATGCGGAAATACCGGTGAGCTGGGATTAAAACTGAATTTATAGAACCACAAAACATTTATTACTGAAAATCTAAAACTATTTCGTAGTTGAATTGTTAAATATGAAATGCGCGCACGCACGCACATACACACACACTCACATCATATCTGTATGTTCCTGCGTATCTGTGTTTAATAGAGAAGGAGAGGGAGGGAATGAGCGAACATGCTACAAGGTGGGAATATACACATACATTTCCATTTGACACCATAGATATACTTTCGGCGAAGCTTAACTTTATATGCATTGACTATATATATATATAATATATATATATATATCTTTATATATAAAAGTGAAGTTGTGTGTCTGTCTCCTACGATTTAGATTCCTAACTACTCCCACATTTTGCGGTGCAGTTTAACCAAAACCGGGTATCTTATAGTCGTGATTCATATCGAGCCTTTCTGGGTTTTAGCGCGCGTCTACGATGAGTCAACGAATTTAAAAAATATTTACCATCATTTTTTTTCCATTTTTAATGCATTTTTTGCTATATTGTTTGGCTATAACTCTCTAAAAATGCTTATATAGTTATTTCCCTTACAAACCCGAGCAACGCCGGGTGATACTGCTAGTATATATATATATATATATATATATATAATATATATATATATGTGTGTGTGTGTGTGTGTGGCGGTATGCACACACACACACACACACACATATATATACATATTTACATATATATACATATAACCTATGTGTGTGTATCTTCATACGTGTGTAAGCGTGTATATGTGAGTGTATGGGTTTGTGTGTGCGTGCGTTTCTTTTCACAAAAGAATTAAACATTTATCCTCCATAGTTTTGATAATTGATTCAATCGAGTGAAATAGAGATATTTTCTCTTTTTTCGAACGCCATTCAACTTTTATTATATTTTTGTCCAGGCAGCGTATACAAAAAAAAAAATATTGTCACGTGCAAAAAAAAAAAATATGGAAAAAGACATAAACTTTAAAAACAAAGCAATCATAAATATATAATAAACAAATCTCAACTGTATTCGGAATAATATTAAGCATACTGCACGTAGAAACACAAATAAGAAATCCACACCAATAATGTGTAAATAAAAATACGAAAACAAATGGAAAATGTAAAAATACTATTGAAATGCCTTTATTTGTAACTATTTTTTGTTCTATAATTTAAAGTGGTGAGCGATACAGCTTCCCTGATATGGTTGATTTTTACGAAGCTTCCACAAGGGAAACTAAATGTACGGAATACAAAAATTAAATATATATATATATATGTATAAACAAAGAAGCACTTTGCATTCAGCCTGATGATAAAAGAATTATTGAGAGTGAATTTGCGGAATGGAGACTGATAAAATCGTCATTTTAGAGAGGAATAAATAACTTTCTCTCTTCGTTTATGAATGCAAAAATTCAAGGTGGCATGTATGAGCCTTTGTTTCATTGGTGCAACGTCACATTTCTGTAGGAGCATGGCACGACAGCAAAAAATCATGTTTATTCATATATTAAAACTATCTCTCACTACTTTTCTCCTCCTCCTCTCTCTCTCTTTCTATCTATATATTTAGATAATATTACAGCATAATATAGTTTGTAAGTGGTTACAGAAGTATAAAAGTAAAGTGCCGAATACGAAGTGGAGAATGAATTTTTTTTTTCCTCCTAATACAGTGGATGACCATTCTTATTTTTCCACGTGATTAGAATGATGGATCTCAAAAGATAACTGTCATACGAATATCACCCATATTAAGTATTCACTACATCGTAAAAAACCATATCGTGGCATATGGTATCAAACAAATATTATATGTTATTATACTATCATACTACGCCAAGTCTAGAGAACTTTTACTCTTGGTGCTTATGACCTTAAGCTTTGAGAATTTGTATATATATATATATATATATTATATATATATATATATATATATATTTATATATATTTATATATATATGTGTGTGTGTGTGTGTACATAAAAACATAGATATACATAATTCATACATATATATACATATGTATATACATACATATATATATACATATACATATATACATATACATATATATATATATACACATGCATATGTATATATACATATACATATACATATATATATACACATAGATACATATACACACACACATATACATATATATACACATAGATACATATATACACACACACACACACACATATATATATATATACATGCATACACACATACATACATACCTACATACATACATGAAGTTAAATTTTCTTATATAGTGTGTTTTTAAGTATACTTCGTAATATATGGACTATATTAAGAAGTGCTCATTGCGAGATAAATCCTTGTATGATTTCCCTTATCCTCTCTCTCTCTCTCACACACACACCCTGTCACTTCTATTCTAGCCTTTCTACTTATTTTTTCTCTCTCTTTCCCTCTTATATTCCTAGCCTTTCCTCTTCCCCTTCTTCCACTTTCCCCTTCTTTTCTCTGTCGTACCTTCTCCCTGCTATCTTTCTCCTCTGCCTGCTGCTGTCACGTAACCAGCGACCAGTTCCTCTTTTTCTTCCTCTCTTAGACTTGTCCCTTAGCTGACCAATCGCAAATTCTCTCTCTCCCTTCTCCATCCTTCAAAATATTTTCGAAACGTTACCCACCCTTCCCGTCTTCTTGGCCCCAATGCCGTATTTTGTTCGACTGTTTGTCCTCGTCCATTGCCCTAAATTACACTGTGTCGTTTTGCTTGCTTTGTTTCATTTGTGACATACAACTAACCATATTAAAATCTCACGAAATGCTACTCATGGAATGTTGTTGAAATGGAAACTAATCAATATCCTCACAGTTCCATAAATTTACTGAAGACCTACATTGTCCAGATTATGTATGAAATATATAAAGAACATTTAGTGCAAGTATTAAGATGTTACCAGTCTGGGATTGAAACAACCATCGAAGATGAAAGCATATTCACAGATTTACACATAGATTAATAAGGTCAAATCTGGAATTCAATAAACTTGTTATAGTTCACACCATGTTTATCTTGTAGATATATATATATATATATTGTGTAGGTAACACACTATTGTTATATTTGTTAAAATGTCAGTCTTCAAGATTGTCAAATAGAGTGGGGTTTCCTGTTTTCGGGTTGAGAATGGTAATAAGCTGCTATTTTATATTTTCTTGTTTCTTTCTCATCAGAGATATGTGTTCATAGAGAGCATCTCATCACCTCACTGTCTAGAAGAGACTAATGATAGCTACGAAATATCATATAAAATAAATTGAAACCTTAACAATTGGAAGATCATGGTCATTCTATCTTACGGAAAAATAAGATTCAAGGTTATAGTGTTAAAAAAGATTATCAATTCCAGAACTTCGGACAACCTCAGAAGGGACTAATGGAGAACATAAATATTAAAAGCTTTTAATAAAAGGCAGCTGCTACATATTTATTTACAGATAACTATTGATATGCTACACTTAGTATTTGTATCAGTTCATCAGAGTTTATAAATGCATTTTCATCAATAGGTGTTTTGTAAACCTGCTTTCTAACTATCTGAATTACGGGGATGCCATAGTACCTCTTCGCATGCAGACACACATTCACACACCTGCACTCAAACACACATACGTATATATGTGTATATGCATATATGTATATATGTCACGCTGGTGAGACCCATATTGGAGTATGGGATGCAAGCCTCTTCTCCTTATCTCCTCAAAGACATACAGCATCTCGAAAGAGTCCAGAAGCTGGCTACCCGCATGGTTCTTCGTCTCAAAAATGTGTCCTACGAAGACAGGCTGAGGACGCTCGACCTTTATTCTCTTGAAAAACGCCGCCGCCGTGGTGATCTCATTCTCGCCCAGAACATCATAAGCGGAAAGTGTAACCTCTCGAAAGAGTTGTTCTTCACTCCTGCTCCAGAGCGTCGGCTGCGGGGTCATTCCGAAAAGCTCTACCTGCAAGGATTTCATCTCAATCGAAGGAGAGGAGCTTTCTCCGTCCGGGTTGCGGATCCGTGGAACAAGCTGCCAGACGAGATGGTGAAGATGCCGACGACCGCTTTGTCAAAGTCACCCTTGACCTCAAGTGGCCTGAACTCTTTACATGAACACCACCCTGTACGTAACTCCATGTCCCCCTACATGGCCTTGCTATTTGCTTTTGAGCCAAATTAACTAACTAACTAACTAACTAACTAACATGTGTATGCATGTTCATATGTATATATGAAGACACACACACATATATCGGGAGTTGCTCTGTGTCTAGACGTTTTTGTACGTTGGATTTGTATATTTTCTATTTTCAAATGCATATGCCCAGATGTCAAATGTTAGTGTATTTAAAAAGGCAATAGTTCTTGTCTTTCTTTGTGGAAAAGTGTGAAGGATATCGCAAGGTTTTGATATAAAATGATACTGATGAAGTGACGGCTATAAATGACGCTAGAAGCAATGTTCCCATTTATTAATGGGCTATGTACTTTTAAACATTGTTGTTTCTAAAAAGAAAATAAAAAACAGAAAGTACATAGGAAGAAAGGTAGAACAATCAGCATTGTGTATAAGAACGTTTCTTTTCCTTCTTTTACATTCGAAGCTAAAATCGTGTCTATGCTAACATTGCCTGTCGCTTTTCTACGATTGGAAAAATAGGTATCAGCAATACAGTGCTGTTAATTGAATCTACTTAACCTCTTAACCTAAAAGGAAATTATTTTTACAAGTATTAATGAGGTGGCAGGCAAAATAGAAGCATTATTTTCAGTACTGTTTTACTTCATCTTTCAATAATTTGTACTGTTTGAAAATACGATCCAGTAATACATTGTATATATTGTTTCTTTTTTCTAAGATAGAGTTACAGACTGCTGATAATTGTTAATTATTAATTGCTAGGAAGGACACAGTATTTCTTTTTGCATCATATTACACTACCAAGTATAGTAAAGGTTTGCAAGTCAATTTTGTGCCTACATTTGTATTAGCAGTGTGATGATCTCATTTTAAAGTTTATTTCTACAGATTTGCAATAGAGTTGCAATAGTGTTAGTCAAGTTAAGTTAATTTTTTGGCTCAAAAACCAAAAAGCAAGGCCATGTAGGGGGACATGGAGTTATGTACAGGGAGGGTGATCATGCAAAGAGTTCAGGCCATTTCTGGTCAAGAGAGACTTTGAACCGAGCGGTCGTCGGCATCTTCACTATCTCGTCCGGCAGCTTATTCCACGGATCCGCAACCCGGACGGAGAAAGCCCCTCTCCTTCGATTGAGATGAAATCGTCGCAGATAGAGCTTTTCGGAGTAACCCCGCAGCCGACGCTCAGGAGCAGGAGTGAAGAACAGCTCTTTCGAGAGGTTACACTTTCCGCTTATGATGTTGTGAGCAAGAATGAGATCACCACGGCGTCGTCGTTTTTCTAGAGAATAAAGAACGAGCGTCTTCAGCCTTTCTTCATAAGACAAATCCTTGAGACCAAGAATCATGCGGGTAGCCAGCTTCTGGACTCTTTCGAGATGATGTATGTCTTTGAGGAGATAAGGAGAAGAGGCTAGAATCCTGTACTCCAATACGGGTCTCACCTGCGTGACATGGAGCGGTAGGAATATGGCTGGTGTGAGCATTCTGAATGACCGCCGAATCAAAAACAGAACTCCGCGTGCTTTGTTGGCAGCACGGACGCACTGGGCCGAAGGCGAAAAGGAAGAATCCACCAAGATACCCAGGTCCTTTACCTGGTCGGTCCTATCTAGCAGCAGACGACCCGGCTCGAAATCAAGTTGAGTTGCAGGAGAAGAGCCAACAGGCAGATGACAGCACTAAGAGGTTTCATATAGGAATAGGTTTATGCAAACAATAAGGCCGAAGATAGAGAAAACAAGAGAAATAGGAAAAAGAAAAATAGAAAAAAATATCCTGAATCGCATTGTTTACTTAAGCATAGTCGTATATGAAACGCTGCAATTTTCAGTGCTAGCTCTGAATTGTATCGAAAATCTGGAGAGATAAACTGAAAATTACAACATATAAGTCGCAAAGTGTCGCTGAAGAGGTTACGGATGTGTGGCGAAAGATTTCTGGACAAGGGACATGAGCTGAAATAAGAAGAGTAGTAAACGAGAAGAAGAAGGAATATATACTGCGTGTGTTTATTCTGCGAAAAAAAAAAGCAATGACCATCCCGAAATACAACACTATAGATATAGATGTTTGCAAATAAATGATAATAGGTAGCAGCTTAGGTTTTCTGTTTCAATTGATCGAAAGGTGTGCATAAAACCTTTGGCTTTTTTATTCAAACGAACTTGGAATTGATTGATAAATGCCCTGCCACCTTGACAGAGAAAATTGTTTGAGTTTAGCAGTCAGATAACTATGATACAGTGTGGTAAAGAAGAAGCAGAAAGCAAGGAAGGGAGAAGTAAAATGGTACAGGAATGTCTATTCCTAAGGGTTAGGTTCTAATATTCATTAAGTGCTGAACTACACAGTATCTTCTTTACGAGTTGTGCATACATAATAAGCTGTATATTTGAAACTGTACGTATAAACGATATCATATAACCTTAGAAGATAAGAAGTATCAAAGACTAGAGAATAACGAAAAAATTGTCCAGTTTGAAGTGCTTTGTTCACATTTGAGGATTATAGTGAGGTTGAGCAGCTTCTCAACTTCAGTAAGTGGTCAGTTACATCCTATTATAGGTTAATCTTTAATTTAAAGGGAAGAGAACTCGTTTGAGAAGAAAAGTAAGTATCTGACATTTGTAGTGGGTTGATAATTAGTTGGAATAAAAGAAAGCTTCCAAGTGTTGATTGGATACTCCTACATGTGAACTAAGCGTCAAAGAATGTTCGTTGCTAGAGGTGAAAAGAATGGAAAAGAAATATATCAATTTTAGAGAGGAGAGTGTGCTGGAAAAATGCAGTTTATAAACTTTCTTATAAAATGAACTTATACGACAGATGATTATACTTACATTCTCTAATTGGGCAGGGTCGAAGTCTCAAGAGGGTAATTAAGTACCTACTCATATCTAATGGACTAAGAGTAGCTGTATATTGGTTAGAAGGCTGTTCTGGCATTAAGGCATAAGTTGGAAGTCTGATATATTTACTAAGCACATACATGTACGCGCGCAAATGCACACACACACACGATCACACACACACAAACACACACGCATCACATCACATACATATATACATGCACTCAAACATATACATACAGATTATTTCAAATTGTTTAATAGTTTTAAGAAAGTTAATATATTTGAAAGTAAGAATGAGAAAATTGAAGCATAAATTTTAACCATTTCGTAGGCGAATGGGCATTAAGATTAACGAGCACCATTGAGTTTAAGGAAGACAAACTTCATTCTTTCTTCAATTGTATAAATTGTGGTATTGAAAAGAACGAGAGGAAGTGAAAAATTTAAGGCCCAATGAAAACATTTATTTTCTTTGCATTGTTAAAGGCTTCTGATATATATTTCCTGTGTTAAAAACATTTTTTCTAAAATATATGATTTAGTGCAGATAACGCATGCATTGATAGATGCACATACATACGTGCACACACGCGCGCGCATGAACACACACACTGCGCACGCAGTGTGCATATATATATCTATGCATGCATAGGTATATATATCTATGCAAGCATGCACACGCTATTTATCTATCTGTATATCTGTATATATATATATGTGTGTGTGTGTGTGTGTGTGTGTGTGTGTGTGCGTGTGTGTGTGTGCGTGTGTGTGTGAGTGTGTGTATGATTCTGATTGAGCAAAAAGAATTTTAATGAAAGCGGGCGGAAGGAAATTATGTGAGGAAAAAACATTTCTAAATTCATTCTTACTTATAATTTTTTTATGCAAACATTATCTAAAAGACTCTTCAAAATTTATATATTTCCCGTAATCATACTGCATAAGCGGAAATATTCAACCATTTTGTTTTGCTATCGTACATAATCTTGCATTTCCTTCGATTTTTGTTTGTTTGTTCTTAAAATATAGAATTCGACTTCGGTTAGGTTATCTATAAAGCAATTCTTTCACAGACCAATAAATAACAGTATAATACTTCAAGTAAAACAGCATTATAAGTTTTAGTAGTAGTTCTACTAACAATTTTATGGTGGCGGACGTGACATCGCAGTGCTTCTAGGAGATAATTTTGTTATTATTAATCCTTTTACATTTGATAGCGATGACAGAA
>NC_043000.1:137792491-137802491 GCF_006345805.1 Octopus sinensis
TATATACATGTTTGTGTGTGTATGTAAAAGAACCCGAAAGGAATTCGAACCTAATTCATCCATATTAACATTCTCATGGTATAGGAGCTTTCTTGATGCAATCCTGATCAGATCTGCTTGTCTCCGATGCTACCTTTAATAATTTCCTTCACATTTGTTGCAGACGCGTACCGTTAGTTCCTATATAACAGTTATCTCTCTCTATATAAACGGCAGTTTGTCTGTGCGTGTTTCTGTGTGTCTGTTTGCTTGTACCCTCACTCTGACCACGGCTTTCAACCGATTCTGATGAAACTTGACACACACATAGCTCAATATCATAATTCAAAACTAACGCAGCGAAAATTTTGAAAAGTTCCCCCAGTTCTGAAAAAAATCGATAAATTCGACATGGGGTCGAGAATAAAAAAAAAACAAACCACAGACTGTCTAGGGGACGCAACTCAACCTTTTTTTACTCTCAAAAAAAATTTACCATCATTTTTCTTCCATTGTTTTGCTATTTTTTGGCTATAACTCTCTAAAAATGTTTTATAGTTATTTCCCTTACAAACCTGAGCAACGCCGGGCGATACTGCTAGTGTAAACATATATGCAATAATTGTCATTACTCCGTGGTACAAAATTTAACGTGATTCAATTTTCTGGGTTTTTTTTCTATGAGCATCTTTCAGTTTTCTGTGTTTGGCTTTATTGAAGGAGTACACGTAGAAGCAGGTATATATACATGTGTGTGTGTGTTCTTTTATTATTTTATTTGTTTCAGTCATCTGACTGTGGCCATGCTGGAGCACCACGTTAAGTGGTTTTAGTCAAACAAATCGACCTCAGGACTTATTCTTTGTAAAACTAGTATTTATTCTATCGATCACTTTTGCCGAACCGCTAGATTACGGGGGACAAAAACACACCATCATCGGCTGTCAAGCGATGGCCTAGAGGGGGATCAACATAGACACAAACACACAAATACATATACATATACATATATTTATCTATATAAGACGGGCTTCTTTCAGTTTCCGGCTACTAAATTCCCTCAGAAGGCTTCGGTCGGCGCGAGGCTATGATAAAAGACACTTGCCCACGGTGCCACGCAGTGGGGCAGCACCTGGAATCATATGATTAGAAAGCAAGCACCTTACTGCACAGCCACGCCTGCGCCTATAAATACTTACATAGGACCCCACCACACACACATATACGCTTTACTCTTTACTCTTTTACTTGTTTCAGTCATTTGACTACGGCCATGCTGGAGCACCGCCTTTAGTCGAGCAAATCGACCCCGGGACTTATTCTTTGTAAGCCCAGTACTTATTCTATCGGTCTCTTTTTGCCGAACCGCTAAGTGACGGGGACGTAAACACACCAGCATCGGTTGTCAAGCAATGCTAGGGGGACAAACACAGACACACAAACACACATATATATATATATATATATATATATACATATATACGACAGGCTTCTTTCAGTTTCCGTCTACCAAATCCACTCACAAGGCATTGGTCGGCCCGGGGCTATAGCAGAAGACACTTGCCCAAGATGCCACGCAGTGGGACTGGACCCGGAACCATGTGGCTGGTTGGCAAGCTACTTACCACACAGCCACTCCTGCGCCTATATATCTACTATAGATTTGTGAAAACGGCGGACGTTGCCCCGCAAGCAGTGGTGCAGGAAAAAGTGATAGTAAATGTAATCAGATCGACCTGAAAATTTGCACACCTATGTCAAAAGTGCTGGGGAGTTTTCATGGTAACTTTGAGTTTGCTCGATTGAAAGGCGTGGCCTCTAGGGCAAAATTCCTCATATTTCAAAGGTGGCCCGAGTAGACCCGAATGAAGGTGTTTTAAGCTCTGTATGGCCGACTGTTTAGGAGGTTCGCTGCGCAAATATTAACTGTCCGATACAATCTTACTGAGTGGCATCTTGAGCAGCCTCTACTTTTTGCTTTTTCCAAGTAGAAGAAATTCAGTTTTTGGTGATTTCGTATGACAGTGACAAATTTGAAATACACATTCATCAGGCTTTTGCTGTTTACTGCAAACATTTTCTCCGTTACTATCTTTCCTCGAGTTTGTGAAATATTTATGGTCAAGCTTTATTTATCAAACATGACCCGGCTCAATTTTTTTATCATTCTAACTCAAGACGGTAACAGTAAGAGGGAAGTACTAGTTTATTAGATGTAGTGTTTTTCAATTCAGATCCAAATGCTTTTGAGTTAGGCCTGCATTTCATCCTTTCAATTTCCTTAGAATAACTACTCGCGATGTACTTATTATACCGATTAAATTTGTATCCTAAAATAGTAAAGCCATATAATAGTCATATGCCAAAATTAGAAGTCATTGTTTTACTGAATAGGCAGCTCAAATTAATATTTGATATAACTCCAATATCAAGTGCTTTGTACAAGCTTCACACATTCGAACGGCCACATTACAAAATCTTTAATTACTCTTAAAGTATAACGACAGACACCACAGTCAACTTAGCCAGCATCCTGTCCAACAAGTACTGCAATCATAAATATATGCTTTATATTTTATCTTAAATGCTTTTGTTCGTGCACTTCATTCTCTGGTCACTGGTCATACATGAATGAATGCAGTGTATTCTGCATGTTATGCTCATGTCTTTAATGTTCCATAATAATGTTGTGTGGCTTTGTGAAGTAAATTTCGAAGTTCATATAAAGAGGAAATAACCGACGTATTAAACGAAAAAAAAATAATAGCAGAAACTTCTAAGCAATTATTTAAAATAAACAATCTAATCGTTCCTATACAATATAAGATCGATTAGTCCTTCGCTTTATAAATCTAATAGGAATTGAGTTGGGATATAAAAGCTGCCACTAATTTGGGCTAGTCTATAAAATATAATCGAATCATTAATTATTATAAAATTATATAATTCTGAAAAGCCTACTTAATTAAAATACCCTATCGAATAACTTGCGGCTAATAACCCTCAAGAGAAAAATCGATTAGGTGATGGCAAAAAATACAACAACAACAACAGCAACGACATCAATAATAATAATAATAATAATAATTACAATAATAATAATCCCTTTACTGAAATGAAATCGCATTTCTAGAGATAAAACAGTAGCCTTAAGCAAATTAAGTTCATGCAAACAAGCGATAATAAAACCCGTATAAATAATCAAAGATGATTTCAATTGAACAAATTGGAAGGCAACAATACCGTTAATTATTTACAACAGAAACATACAAAACATCTGCTCTTCACATCAATAAAGCATTCAGTGGAGTATGACCTCGTTGTCTCTTCACGAAAATTACTATTCGATGGCAACCACTTGAATATTCCTACTAGCAAGTTAGCCGGGTTTCTTCTTAACTTCGTCCGTTTTGAATTCTGCTCTTGTGTAGTAGCTTCTTCAACACTCCGGCCTTGATGCACTGCTATTTGCTGTGACTGGTCCTAAAGGTAGTGCTAAACCTACTGCAGTCGTAAAAACATCATTAGTAGTAGTAGTAGTAGTAGTAGTAGTAGTAGTAGAAGAAGAAGAAGAAGTAGTAGTAGTAGTAGTAGAAGAAGTAGTAGTAGTAGTAGTAGTAGAAGAAGAAGAAGAAGAAGAAGAAGAAGAAGAAGAAGAAGTAGTAGTAGTAGTAGTAGTAGTAGTAGTAGTAGTAGTAGGAGTATTAGTAGTAGTAGTAGTAGGAGGAGGAGGAGGTGCAGGAGGAGGAGGGAGAGGGAGAGACGGGGCTAAGAGGAGGAACAGTAAACTGTTCTGTGCCAAAAATAAGCGTGAAAAAGTTGGAAAAAATGCTCTCGCTAGCCTAGATATTTTTTCTTCACGTTTTCCGTGTAAGCGAGATAATGATTTCAGATGAGACAAAATGCAAAATTTGAAAACAAAAGGTACTTTATTTACAGGGAGGATGTACGCTGTACCGAAACGATCCCACAGCTAATAACCGAAACATGCTGACAAAAATTAACATTATACCGCAATACTGAACGTGTACTTACTGGGCCTGTGATGTAAAATAACCAAAAATCCTCACTTAGTTTTGAAGAACATTCAAGTTCAATGTTTGTCATTGGCAACATGCTAACTGAACTAAAGTAATATTGGTGGGGGCACTCCTTCGGTTATGACGATGAGGGTTCCGGTTGATCCGAATCAACGGAACAGCCTGCTCATGAAATTAACGTGTAAGGGGCTGAGCACTCCACAGACACGTGCACCCTTAACGTAGTTCTCGGGAATATTCAGCGTGACACAGAGAGTGACAAGGCCGGTCACTTGAAATACAGGTACAACAGAAACAGGAAGTAAGAGTGAGAGAAAGTTGTGGTGAAAGAGTACAGCAGGGATCACCACCATCCCTGCCGGAGACTCGTGGAGCTTTTAGGTGTTTTCGCTCAATAAACACTCACAACGCCCGGTCTGGGAATCAAAACCACGATCCTATGACCGCGAGTCCGCTGATCTAACCACTGGGCCATTGCGCCTCCATTCTAAAGTAATATAGACTAAAGTAGGCTAGAATTCGTGACTCTACTGATACTGGTATCTGGTGTAGGTACATGACTAGCAAATATAAGAGAATAATGTTAGTCACTGCCTATGAATCCACTACACGAATGGTTTAGTGACCCTGAAGGTGGGGTGTGAGTTAAAGCTTACCTCGGCTAGATTAAAATCAGAATATAAAGAACTGGAATAAATACTGAAAGCCACTAGGAATAAGTTTTGCTATACATTATCAAGTAGGCCATGTTAGGATTACATTCCCCCATTCGGGATATATGAAAAGATCAGTTCGTTCAGGACTGAGTCAGATTTGCGCAACAGAAGAAAAGAATGAGTAACCAGTCTCAAATAAAGTTTGCACTAAAAATATAAGATGCACGCAAATACTACTAGTCATTTAGACTAAAATTCAACTTTTACTGCCATGCCAATGAATGAGCCTTTGCGTTACTGCGTCTTGATCTCCAGAAACATAACTGCTAAATGTACCTGAAATTAAACATCAGTGCCTTAGAAATTAGCTCGGTGCATACTATAGCACAAAAACGGCGTGATAGTCGCAATAGAAGTATTATTGAGTGAATGTATACTTGACAAATTAGACATAAGTTCTGAAAGTAACTCACAGCAAGGACTAAAGGAAAATTGTCATTTTTATTTAGTTTTGCGATGCAGTTGTAAGTAATAACATTCAGAGAAGTACTTACTTGCACGGTTCATAAATTTTATTGAAATTTAGCGGAATTACCGTATATAAATAGTCTTTTTTTTTTTACACTAAAACATTTGTTATTGTGAGTTATTGCTATTATATTCACTGCAGGCTAACAATATCGATCATTGACAAAATTAGGTTGGTACACTATTCTCTAAGTGAGAGTCGATTTACGTATTTATGTTTAACGCCTGTGAGCGGCTCTGCAATATATATTCGTATAACAGATTTGATTTTCTTCGGTCACTTGGGATTCAAATGTTGCAACTATTTCATTTATGTAGTCAATTTCTGAGTAATTCAAATAAGAAATTGAATACATAAAATACACCCTTACACACATAAAATCACAGAGACAAACACACAAATGTCTATGTAATGTGTGTGTGTTTGTGTGTGTGTGTGTGTATGCTTGTGTGTGTGTGTGTGTATGTGTAGTACTCAACAGAGTGACATCAGAAAGATAGAAATAATTTATATATTAGAAAGCTTTTCTGTATGTTTTAGAAAAATGTTAGCACATTAATCACATTCTTTATATGCGGTTCATGTGCAATAAGAGGAGCTTTCTGTCGGACCGTTCCACAGAGTGTTGACCACTCTTCAAGGAAGATATAGCCGATTTCCTTACCAATCAAAAGCAAAAATCATCTGTTATATAAAGCAGGTGTAAATTAGATTTGCCCAACTGTGTATAGTCTAATTTGCTTATTTGAACTTATGACAGCTAGCATTTATTTAGATTTTATATACAACACAGCGTAAATCAAATGAACTATATATAAATTAGATTGTGTTTATTTAATGAAGAGCTGCTTATGATTGCTTTATAGAACAGAATGCAATCAGGCCTGATGGAATTCCCTCTGAAGTTATCAAGACATGCAATCTGGATGAACTAATACTGGATTTTGCGAATAAGCTCTTGATGAGCCGGGGAAGTCCAGATCAATGGTCCGGGATTTACTTGAGTCAGAAAACCTCAGCAATGAAATCTAACCACAAAGGAATTGCACTGTCCAATATTTCACTCCAAGCCATCAACAGAAGGATCCTCAACAAGACTCAATACGTGCTTCATAGCCGTTTGTGACCAAATCAAAATGGATTCAAACCAGGGAGTTCTACATCTCAGATCTTTGCCCTGAGGTGTATCATAGAAGGAGTTAAATCAAGACAGCTATCTGCCATTATAACCTTCATGGGCTTTAGCAGAGCTCCTGACAACATCCACCGTGAGAAAATATTAAAGATCCTTCGAGCATATGGCATTCCAGAAGAACCAGTTATTGCCATTGCAAAGATTTAAGAGAAGACCAGAGCTCGTGTGATGTCCTCTAACGGAGAAATGGAGTTCTTTCATATACCGCCTGGGGTCCTACAAGGAGACACGCTAGCACCTTACATGTTTGTAATTGTATTGGATTATGCAATGCAGCAGGCTATCAACAAATACGAGGACCTTGGTTTCATAATTGATCGGCAAAAACTGCGGACAGTATCAGCAGTAACCATCACATATCTGGTCTTTGCAGATGAATAGAAATTCCAGCTGCCAAATGTCAAGAGAAACGGATATGTCTTTCAACCAATCAAACAATATTTGCTTCGAGCGGTTCCAAATTGAATGTTGCTAAATACTTCAAGTATATATCTATCTATCTATCTATCTATCTATCTATCTATCTATCTATCTATCTGTATCACTTCTCTTTCCCTGTCTCTCACTCCATTTCCCTCTCTCTCTCTCTCTCTCTCTTTCTGTATATATATATGTGTGTGTGTGTGTGTGTGTTTGTAAATAAATACATACGTATACACACACACACACACACACATATTTAATTTGCCAACGTGTGCATTTTCACTTTTAATCATTACTACATATGCAAATATATGTGTGTATATATACATATATATATGTAGTTATACATGTAGATATGTAGTATGTATTTATATGTATGTGCATCGATACATGCGTACATGCATTTTACATATATATTTACGAATATATACATATATATTCGTGTTTGTCTATTATGTTCGTCAATATATGCAGTTTCTAATTATACGTACGCGCGCACACAGTCACACACACACACACACATATTTAATTTGCCAACGTGTGCATTTTCACTTTTAATCATTACTACATATGCAAATATATGTGTGTATATATACATATATATATGTAGTTATACATGTAGATATGTAGTATGTATTTATATGTATGTGCATCGATACATGCGTACATGCATTTTACATATATATTTACGAATATATACATATATATTCGTGTTTGTCTATTATGTTCGTCAATATATGCAGTTTCTAATTATACGTACGCGCGCACACAGTCACACACACACACACATACACACATATATATGCGATATGTTTGTTTACAGATATGTGTGTTTGCAAGAGATAATAGAAAATTGCTTTTAAATATATTTATTATTACATTTGCCTATGCAGTTCAATGTTTTTGTGCCTCCGGATATATGAAGAGAAATATATATATACATAATTGTAGAGGTATGCTTGCATCAATGTAACCTTGCCTGAATTCGTATTTTGCTCAATTATACAAGCACATAGACAAAGACATATACTTAACATATATACGGCAATTCATATATGTATCTTTTACATTAAGAATGCGTAAGTGTTTGAGTATTAAAGTAAGAATCACAAATCAGAAAATTCTGAAAATATATTTATGACTCACACACTCACGTATGTATTTATCACTTCATTGGGATGTTACTTGAAGCTGCACAATTTAATGGGCGTGAGCTATCCGATATTTGAATATTTTTCTCTTATTGACGACTTGTTTTTTTGTTTCTCTTACATAGAAAAGCTAATGAACTGAATAAGCTAATGAACTATGGCAAAGTCGCCTAGAAATTCTAATTTGAAAGCACTAGTTGTTTACAAAGAATTGCTGTCTTCGAATATATTCTTCGATGCTTTGTTTAGATTAAATTTGGCGAGCATGTAATATATCAATCACATTTATTTATGCGCATCTATCACGAAAATCAAATGTGTACAATTCATTTATTTTTATCAATTGATGATTCTAAAGTGCGTGCTTTTTTTAAGGTAAGCTTCTACTATTTCATGGAGTAGAATGTATGTCATTTTCCTTTACATCTTTTTGTCTTTAAGTATGTTTATTCCATTGAGTATTAAGTGACTGATTTGAAATTTACTGTTCTTGTTGCAACTATTTTTGCCTATTTTTCGTCCCTAGTTAACATTGATTGAGCAGATCTTTGAATAAATGTGTCCAAGCCATCACAAATCTATCATATTTTCAGTCTATTGCGCCTTATATCATTCGTTGTGTTGTTTCTTATATAAGACTTTATTTCAAGCAGGTATAGCAACCATATAGACGTCCCATCATTTGTTTCTTGTGAAGCTATTGCGTGGAAGTAGAACACCCTATTGGTTGGCTCCTAATGGACTGTGCTGCAATATATATGGACATATGTAGAGAGCTTTCAGTAGTGTAAAGCAGAGTAAGGCGGAGATTCGTGTATTGTCGAAGGTTATTAGCAGTATATGGATTAGAACGATTTGCAAGGGCATTATTATTATCCCGTTGTATCTATTTCTTTACTACCCACAAGGGGCTAAACATAGAGGGGACAAAGAAGGACAGACAAACGGATTAAATCGATTATATCGACCCCAGAGCGTAACTGGTACCTATTTAGTCGACCCCGAAAGGATGAAAGGCAAAGTCGACTTCGGCAGAATTTGAACTCAGAACGTAGCGACAGACGAAATACAGCTAAGCATTTCGCCCGGCGTGCTAATGTTTCTGCCACCTCGCCGCCTTATTATCCCGTTATATCGTACTTCGAACGTGCGATACGAGGGAAACTGAAAAAGCACAAGACAGATAGCATTCATGACATTTTTCAGAGTCTCCGAAACTGGAGTTAGGAAAGGGACAATGCATCACAAACCAGCAGACCTACTCTCTATTTGACACTAAGTAATGACAGAAGAAATTTTACTTTCATGGAATATTGTTATTTGTATTATTAATACCATTTCTATTCGTTTCCAAATACAAAAGCAATGATAAATGCAATGATCTAGCAAATATAACTTGCTTGTAATTGACGTGTCGACTGCGAGATTGAGCAAGTGGATCGAATAAACATTGGATAGATACGGCCTCAGTCTTCAGGCTGGAGAGATAAAACTTCCATTTCAGATCGTAATGCAGGGAAATTTTAAGGTAGAGTAGGCAGAAGAGCAAAGTAAGCAGTAGTGGAGGAACAATGTTTATGCTACGATTACCAGTTGCATATTCTGTGTAACGATATCTGCTAATATCATGATGTAACTCTTGATACCCAGAAACAGCTGTCGGACATGTAACACCATACCTGCTCCCTTTAATTTGGTATCTTTATACTCTGTGGAAGTTTGCTTTGTTAATGTATAAATATCTATATAGTTATACTTGAATGATTACTGTCTGAAAATCTTTCCAGTCTTTGTTGTCTCTCTATTTGCATGTATGCATATTTATATTTTGTATATGAAACCCAAGCAGTAGTACTTGTTTATATGTGTTCATTTGTGCTCATCTTGATTCCCCTTACACTCATTTTTTTTACCTCGTGGGATTGAACCTCGGTAAAGGTTTAGGAGTTTAAGTTCAAATCTTTTGAGCGGTTCTGTGTTTTCTATATTCAGAATCTCTACATATATCATCTGTGTTTACACACACA
>NC_043000.1:137807491-137849991 GCF_006345805.1 Octopus sinensis
CCGCCGAGGTCGACTTTGCGTACCCCCTCCTCCACGAGATTGATAAAATAAGTAGCAATTAAATACGAAATTGCTTGCGATTAAACGAAGTTGAGGTAGTATTTGCTCTCCGACCTTGTAAACCCCTTCACGATTTACAACTACCCATACAGACCCATAGGTTGGTATATTGTCACCTGAGTGATGCAAAGGCGTTATCTTTCAGGAGTAGTAGTGTATCACCAAAACATGGCAGATGCAGTGACACATTGTCACAGCAGATGCGCACATGCTGCTGCAGTAGCTGCTGCCACTACTACTACTACTACTACTACTACTACTTTTTCCTCTTATATTTTACTTATTTCAGTCATTTGACTGCGTCAATGCTGGAGCACCACCTTTTAGTCGAGCAAATCGCCCCCAGGACTTATTCTTTGGAAGCCTAGTACTTATTCAATCGGTCTGTTTTGCCGAACCGCTAAGTCACGGGGTCTTAAACACACCATCATCGGTTGGCAAGCGATGTCGGGGGGATAAACACAGACACACAAACATACACACACACATATATATATATACATATACATATATATGAAGGGCTTCTTTCAGTTTCCGTCTACCAAATCACTCACAAGGCTTTGGTCGGCCCGAGGCTATAGTAGATGACACTTTGCCCAAGGTCTCATGCAGTGGGACTGAACACGGATCCATGTTGCTGGTAAGCAAGCTACTTAACACACAGCCACTCCCGCACCTAGACCTCATTATCATAGTTTTAAAAAAACATGTTCGGTCGGGTAAAATAATTTTGCACGCTTGAAAAAACGACAGGCATCTTGAATGAGAAACAACCGATTACATCTATAATCGCACCCAGACTGTTTCTTTCTTACTCGTATACACTCATGTACTAGCTACGGCGGTACATATTCTAAAATTGGAACGATACAGAGAAGATTAGCGTGGCCTCTGCGCAAGGATGACGCGCAAATTCGTGAAGCGTTCCATATTTCTAAAGGCGGTGAGCTGGCAGAAACGTCAGCACGCCGGGCGAAATGCCTAGCTGTATTTCGTCTGTCGTTACGTTCTGAGTTCAAATTCCGCCTAGGTCGACTTTGCCTTTCATCCTTTCGGGGTCGATAAATTAAGCACCAGTTACGCACTGGGGTCGATGTAATCGACTTAATCCCTTTGTCTGTCCTTGTTTGTCCCTTCTATGTTTAGCCCCTTGTGGGTAGTAAAGAAATAGGTATACACTCATGCGCGCGCGCGTGTATGCGTGTGTGCGTGTGTGCGTGTGTGCACAGATGGAGGAAAGAAAAACGAGGAGGAGAAGGGTTATTCATTCTGGGAAATTTTCAAAGGCCAAGTAATATATCTAAATTACTGTTAACTTTAATCAAAATCGACGATATTGCGTGAGAAGGTAAAATAATATTGTGTAAAGTAATTTAAATGAAATAATATTGTTTACATAATGAAGAATCATTCAGTTTACTGTTAGAAGATGTGTGGAGGCGCAACGGCCCAGTGGTTAGGGCAGCGGACTCGCGGTCATAGGATCGCGGTTTCGATTCCCAGACCGGGCGTTGTGAGTGTTTATTGAGCGAAAACACCTAAAAGATCCACGAGGCTCCGGTAGAGGATGGTGGTGATCCCTGCCGTACTCTTTCACCACAACTTTCTCTCACTCTTACTTCCTGTTTCTGTTGTACCTGTATTTCAAAGGGCCGGCCTTGTCACTCTCTGTGTCACGCTGAATATCCCCGAGAACTACGTTAAAGGTGTACGTGTCTGTGGAGTGCTCAGCCACTTACACGTTAATTTCACGAGCAGGCTGTTCCGTTGATTCGGATCAACCGGAACCTTCATCGTCGTTACCGACGGAGTGCTTCCATCATCATCAGAAGATGTGTAAATATTAAAGTCAGTCCGTCTATTTGTCTGTCTGGAAAAGAATGAAGAGACGAGACGTACATAACAAAGCTAAATGATCTTAGTTGTTATCCTATTTATATTAATGACAAAAGGAGCTATTGCCTCACCACGCGCACATACACATATACACAAATACACACACGCGCACACACCCACCAACAAACACACGCACAAACACACACACACACACATATATACTCTTCTACTCTTTTACTCTTTTACTTGTTTCAGTCATTTGACTGCGGCCATGCTGGAGCACCGCCTTTAATCGAGCAACTCGACCCCGGGACTTATTCTTTGTAAGCCCAGTACTTATTCTATCGGTCTCTTTTGCCGAACCGCTAAGTGACGGGAACATAAACACACCAGCATCGGTTGTCAAGCAATGCTAGGGGGACAAACACAAACATACACGCGCACACACATATACATATATATACATATATACGACGGGCTTCTTTCAGTTTCCGTCTAGCAAATCCACTCACAAGGCTTTGGTCAGCCCGAGGCTAATATATAAATATATTTTGGAACATTCTTTAAAAAACCTATCATATGAAAGAAACAGGAACATTTCCAACCTACTTCTTCCTTAGCCGTATTCCAAGGATTGCTTCTTTGTAAAGGATCAACAACAGCGGTCAACATATTAAGTGGACAGTTCTAAATTTACTCCTTGTGCGAATATCAAGAAATATTTGTTTTATACTCTTTTACTCTCTTTTACTTTTGTACTTGTTTCAGTCATTTGACTGTGGCCATGCTGGAGCACCGCTTTTAGTCGAGCAAATCGACCCCCAACACTTATTCTTTGGAAGCCTAGGACTTATTCTAGCGGTCACTTTTGCCGAACCGCTAAGTTACGGGGACGTAAACAAACAAGCATCGGTTTCAAGCGATGTTGGGGGACAAACACAGACACACAAACATATACACACACACGTACATACATGCAAACATGCATGCATACTTACACACACACACACACACACACACACACACACACACACACATATATATATATATATATATGCATATATACGACGGGCTTCTTTCAGTTTCCGGTTACCAGATCCACTCACGAGGCTTTGGTCGACCCGAGGCTATAGTAGAAGACACTTGCCCAAGGTGCCACGCAGTGGGACTGAACCCGGAACCATGTGGTTTGTAAGCAACTACTTACCACACAGCCATTCCTACACCTATTCACATTCTTTAATAATTGTTGATTTCTTTGTTCGAAAGTAACGAGAAATTATGCTTATATGCCTTACATAAACATGTTAATGTATTCGTGAATTGGAACGAGAACTTCTACTTGAATGTGGCATCTACTCTATTGATCTAATTAGCGAATGAGTTCGAAGGAATACATTGTTATTCGGTCCTCGTGATGAGAGACTGAAGTAAAAGAAATGATTTATCGCTATAGAAATTTCTGTAATTTTTCGCCAGAGATAAGGTGGCCAGCTGTCACGATTTAGCAGCTAAAATGTCTTTCTGTCTCGCGTCCTAAAGGAAAAAGGAAACATATACGAGATGATTTAACCCTAGATGATCCTCACAAAGACAATGTTGTCACTGGTAAAATTCATTTGATCCTCGTTCTCTATCAGGTTGATCTCGGTCTAAAGAAATAAATAAGGCGGTGAGCTGGCAGAATCGTTAGCACGCTGGGCGAAATGCTTAGTGGTATTTTGTCTGCCGTTACGTTCTGAGTTCAAATTCCGCCGAAGTCGACTTTGCCTTTCATCCTTTCGGGGTCGATAAATTAAGTACCAGTTACGCACTGGGGTCAACGTAATCGACTTAATCCGTTTGTCTGTCCTTGTTTGTCCCCTCTATGTTTAGCCCTTATGGGCAATAAAGAAATACGTATTTTGTCTGCCGTTACGTTCTTAGTTCAAATTCCGCCGAGGTCGACTTTGCCTTTCATCCTTTCGGGGTCGATAAATTAAGTACCATTTACGCACTGGGGTCAACGTAATCGACTTAATCCGTTTGTCTGTCCTTGTTTGTCCTCTATATGTTTAGCCCCTTGTGGGTAGTAAAGAAAAAGGTCTAAAGAAATAAAGCAAAAATTATAACGTCCCATAGTAATACGTTCGTGTACTATGTGGATCGTTGTGATTTTAAATCATAGAGTAATAATTTAAAGTATGAGCCTGCTGAACCAGTTTCGATTACATAATAATGAAGAAAAATGAACAGCATGAAATGCTCTCAAACGTTAACAGTCATTCATCAGGTTATTATCATCGATTTCACTAATATAGTGGAATATTGAACGCTTGTATTGGGTGTACATGATAATATTTCGATTTAACTGCATGGTATCTTCTTGTCCAACTATTTATAATTTAACAATAAGTTAAGTAAAAGCACTGGATCTCTCCTACTATTCAAGAGTGTGTACTTATAGACTCATTAAATAAATGTACATGATAACGTAGATATGTTTGTGATACGCAGCTCTTAGATCAAACAGAGGCCTCCATTTGAGGAGAGATCATAATTTGACCTTCAAATTTGACCTGCGAATTGACAAAGAATTGAAATAATATTCCCAAGAACCTCGTGGCTTATCGGTGAAAGCAATGAAGATTAGTACCATTTAAAATTGACTAATTATCTGAGGTGATGACAATGACTTCAGTTAATCCTTTTTGTTTAATTTTGTGTAATTATAAGCGGAAATCAATAGAAATCGTTAGGCGGTAAATTAAAACTTTGATCAGGCTATATTCATTAACCACTTCAATTAGAGATAACTTTCAATGAACACTTTTAGTTTTCATTAATTCTATTCACTTGATTAAAATAGACTATGCTTAGAATTCTATTACTTCAGAGAGTACATTAAAACCTGACCTGGGAGTTTCACCAAACTAAGGGATTATTGCTTTCATTATCAGTTTATCGTTTTGTGCAGACAAATCCACTGGCCCTGTTCTAATACATATTATACATTTCAGATTATACACGTTTGTTTTCAGGTAACTTATCTCAGGTTGATATCTGGTTAATGATAACTTAGAATTGACAATAGACAATGTTCTACAGAATATGTATATTATTTGAACATATACTTAGACTTTAGTAATATCACTAGAATTCGGATATTTATTTCCAGGAATAAAATCCAGAATCCATGGAAATGCGTGCGGATCGGAGGTATCATCGTTAATTATTAAGTCCAATAGAGTGTTTAGTTTCTAACAAGGCGAGAAAATCTATACTTTCGAACATTATTTAACGAAACTATCAATGAAGTTGTGTGCCAAGTATCAGATTTTATCACTCCTCATTCCCTGGGATTTAAGTAGGCACAGATTTGCTGAAATCTCTGATCTTATATCTTTGTGATTTTATCAGAAATATCTTTACAGCCAAAATATAGTAGTTTGTAGACACCGAGTGTAAGGATACTTAGTTATATGTCTATGTAATAAGGAATTCGTTCCAAATGTAATAGCATACATTTAATAATTTAATGTAGTAATACGGTTAATTGAGTCAGAATAGAAAGTTAGAAATTTCACTAATGCTAATCAGTTACTGTGTACTTTTAGAATCAGCAAAGTTCCATACAGCTAATACTTTCATGAAAACCGCTCAAGTATTCAGCAAGAGGCATCATGTCTTTATATCCAATCTGAAAACATTCATATTAATCTGAACAAGAACGATTCTACTGCACACATTTGACTCACCTGTGGTCGGAAACTTCTAATTAGTTGTTCGTTTCACTTTCTAGCTCAGAAACTATTCGCAACGACAGATGAGTGTTCAACTTCTCAGCTGTAATGATGTGTTACAGCTCTTCAAATATTTTAATGAGATTGATATAGTTCAGAAGCACTGAAGGTTTACTGTTAATAGTAAGCTACTTCGACAAGTTAATACCGAAATAACCTACCCTTAACAGGCTGAATTTCTCAAATATTATTTCGACTGCAACAGAAAATCCAACTGTAACTATTTGATATCTATTACGCTTAAAAAGAAAAAAAAAGATTTGCGTACATTACATAGCATAGTATTATTAATGAAACTATTTTAATACTGCATAATATGACACCTTTCAAGAATGCTAAGGTACTAAAAGTATAATTGAACATGAGCATTCTCATGCAAGGTGGGTAATTTCATAAATGATATATCAGAGGAATTAATGTGCATGTGTATTCCAAGTTAAGTTGATAATAAAATAACAAAGCCTCATAAAAATATACTTGTAACATTGTTTCACTTCCATAAATTTTACATATATAACGAATATTTATTCTAGCCCAACCTTTTTTTCTGTTTTAAAGTCAACATAAATTTAACGAGTGTAAAAAATAATTTTTTTTCACTCGATACAACAGTCAACGGAATTTTCCTTTACAATAAAGCAATAAATAAAATCCAGGTGTATTTATTGGGACTTACCTATTCACTCGTTTACTAATACCTGTTAATATGATTTGTTTAAATCGTTAGCACACTGGATGAAATGTTTAGTGGCATTTCGTCCGTCTTTACGTTCTGAGTTTACATTCAGCTGGAGTCGACGGGTCGATTAAAAAAGTACCAGTTGAACAGTGGGTTCGATTTAATCGACTTAGCACCTCTCCCAAAGTTGCTGTTCTTGTACCAAAGTCTGAAACCAATATTATTTATTTGGTCAAGGCGGCGAGCACTAATTCGTCCGTCTTTACCTTCCGAGTTCGAATTCCGCCGAAGTCGACTTTGTATTTCATCATTTCATGGTCGATGAAATAAGAAGCAGTTGAGTACTGCGGGCTATGTAATTGACTTATCCCACCCCCCGAAGTTGCTGGCCTTGTGCCAAAATTTGAAATCAATATTATTTATTTGTAAATTGACTACCAAATATAAAGGGTCTAGTTGTTTGCAGAATGCAATGAACTAAATAATAAACAGCTCTGTGCTGTCATAGATAACAAATTATATGTGAAATAACGAGTACAGATCTTTGGAATATTTCGCAGATGACTGATTCAAGTGTCGATAAAAACAAAGTTTAGGACAATGGCATAACAGATGCAAGTAGATATAAGACTACATTTGTGCAAACTTGCATACAATCCCCTGGTTGAATATGATCAACATTTCAATCATTCTTGGGATATTAATAAAGATTTCATTTACAAACTTTCGGACTTTGACCTTTAAATATTTTCGGTTACTTCTTACACACACACACACACACACACACACGCACACATACACACACACATACACAAACGCACACACATACTCACACAACACACGCACACGCACACATCTGCAAGTGAAAAAATATTTGAGTTTGCATATTCCAAACGAATAGAAAGAAGCAATTAAATCCATCGCATAATTCCATTGAACATCAATGTTTAAAATTTTATAATAAACATTTTGATCATGGTTATAGAAGAACTATGTAATTTTATCAGTAAGTAACATATATCTTTGATGCACCAACAATATTAATTTTTTTGACGGAACATCCCATATTCATTAATTATTAAGGAAAGTTGACAAGAACAATTGTAAAAGTAAAGAATTTATGTTTTAAAAAGAATGAAAGAACCAAAAATTTATTAGTGTTTCTTTTTAAAATCTCGCTATATAAAAGGTGTGTGTGTGTGTGTATGTGCGTATGTGTTTTATCTGTGTGTGTGTGTGTGGTGCGTATTCTCCTTATGGAGTCGGAAACTGAGTTACCGATTTTGACGTATAAGGCACCAAAATATTCAGTAATCTTTCGTCTACCAAATGAAGTATGTTTTTTTTTTATTTTGACAACACTTTTTTTACTACATACTAAACCTCGAAAACGAGGTCGGCTTGCACAATTTTGAGATTATTTTCAGGTAATATTTGCATTTGCTTCTAATTTACGTTGCCAATTTTTATGTTTTCGGTGTAAAGAAATGCAGTAGTGTGCAAGGCGTGTTATGAATGCATTTATGATGTACAAACACGTATTTGTTAACAGAAACCGAATAAATAACATGCTTTTTTGGAACAATTATTGGCATATTTTACCCCAGTAATGGCCTTTGTGCTACAACTAAACAGCCACTGTAAACGTTTTCAGTATTCCCTAATTAAACAATGTCTTTGATGTATTGTGATACCATTTTTTTTGCACAAATCCCTATTTTTCAACAGATATTTGACTAATGAACCGTGTTTCTGGCATAATTGTGATCACTTCTGGCATTACTACAAGAAAACATTTTTCCATGTAGATTTTTTTCGTAGCAAACGACTCAGGAATCCTGAACTTGCATTTTCAGGTTTAAATTCAATAAAATGCTCCGAAGAATTAAGAATAGTAAGAGCTTATATTCGTTCAAGTGTGGTAAAGACGTGAAGCAATGACTAAAAGCTTTCGAGCTCTTTTGCCTTTAAGATTTTCCACTTTATTCAACCCAATTTATGCAAAGTTGCTTATCGTTATAAGTATATATTTATGTCTATTATTTATTCTATGATCCACAACGTTTGTAAAGATTTTGCTACAATCTTCCTACTTTTCAATGTTTGAGCGTGTACTATAACGTGGGTGTCGCGATGGAAAACAAATGTCTGACTTGATAACCTCAGTGAAGACAACAATAGCACCGCGCATCGATGCGAAAGCATATTAAGGTCACATGCACACATGAGTTCGCCCAAGGTAAGTGTCCCATCATTCGTCCGGATGCACACAGTGTTCACTGATTGGTACAATTTCAAATCAGTTTTTCTTTATCAGAGACATGTACTGTAATACCAGTTGGTCCTGGTGTTATTGTTATCAACAACCTGCGTAACGCCGCAGTGCATTTTGTGTGGTGCGTACCTTCCGCTTGAATTCGAAAATTGAGTATGTATATGTATATGTGTATATATATATATATATATATATATATATATATATATATATATATTTACATATACATATACATACTCAATTTATATATATACAGTACATATACATATACATACTCAATATATATATAGTACAATGTGGCTGTAGGTCATAACATCTGGACAACGCCGGGATGCATTGCTAGTATTGTAATAAAGATTCCTTTCTCCTTTGTGTAATTAGTCCGAGAAGAAAAATATAATAAGAAACCATTCATTCAGGTTGACTTGATTATTTAGTAAATGCTTTAAAGGGTTTCATGCTTGTTTCATATTACCTCAGCATATATATGATAATAAGTGAATGAATTGTAAAAAGCTTTTGATCTTAATATCCTTTTAGCTTTCATGACATAGGCGCAGGAGTGGCTGTGTGGTAAGTAGCTTGCTAACCAACCACATGGTTCCGGGTTCAGTCCCACTGCGTGGCATCTTGGGCAAGTGTCTTCTGCTATAGCCCCGGGCCGACCAATGCCTTGTGAGTGGATTTGGTAGACGGAAACTGAAAGAAGCCTGTCGTATATATGTATATATGTATATATATATATGTATGTGTGTGTGTTTGTGTGTCTGTGTTTGTCCCCACCCCAGCATTGTTTGACAATCGATGCCGGTGTGTTTACGTCCCCGTCACCTAGCGGTTCGGCAAAAGAGACCGATTGAATAAGTACTGGGCTTACAAAAAATAAGTCCCGGGGTCGAGTTGTTCGACTAAAGGTGGTGCTCCAGCATGGCCGCAGTCAAATGACTGAAACAAATAAAAAAAAATATTCAATACGTGGGAAGGCGTCCTAGTATGAATCTATTTTTTTAAATATGATAAATTGTGAGATAGTAAACTTTCTTCTCGCTATATTCATTAACTACTGTACTTAGATATGGTATTTATCTCTAGGTCGGAAAAACCGTTATCGCATTAAATTCAAACTCATGGGATTCGACATACATTAAAATACAGAGTACAGTATCTTACATTTAGCAAATATATATGTCTACAAAATAAAGTAAAGTGAACATCCTACATTTAATATTCATCTTTAATATATTACATTTTAGAGCTTTTCAAATTATTATTAGTATACGTTTACCATAATTAAAAAATTAGTAGCATTGAAGTATTTTAATGATATTTGCATACTTCTACATAATTTATTTTCGACTTCTTTCCATGTAGATCTGCATCTATTTACAACAGTCATTAACTGGAGTTTATATTTGAAGCTTTCGCACTTTAACATGTAGCCATATACATCACCGTCAATTCAAGCCTGTGTGTATGTTCTTATATATATATATGTATTTCTTTACTATCCACAAGGGGCTAAACATAGAGGGGACAAGCAAGGACAGACAAACGGATTAAGTCGATTACATCGACCCCAGTGCGTAACCGGTACTTAATTTAACGACCCCGAAAGGATGAAAGGCAAAGTCGACCTCGGCGGAATTTGAACTCAGAACGTAACCGCAGACGAAATACGGCTACGCATTTCGCCCGGTGTGCTAACGTTTCTGCCAGCTTGCCGCCTTATATATATACATATAAATATATATATATATATATATATATATATATATATATGTATGTATGTATGTATGTATGTATGTATGTATGTATGTATGTATGTATGTATGTATGTATGTATGTATGTATGTATGTATGTATGTATGTATGTATGTATGTATGTATGTATGTATGTATGTATGTATGTGTGTGTGTGTGTGTGTGTGTGTGTGTGTGTGTGTGTGTGTGTGTGTGTGTGTGTGTGTGTGTGTGTGTGTGTGTGTGTGTGTGTACTGAATACATTTCCGCAACATTGATATAAATGGATTTAACTTCATTCCTATTGCCTGAAACAAATATATCCTCAATGTTCGACAACAAGAAAATGTTGATGGAAGAATATTTCCTCACCATGACTTCTTTGCAAAGGACATATAGTTCCGTGGGAGTTAACATAATAAATGCAGTAAATCTACAGAATCAGCTAAAATGAAAAGGGAGAACGTATTTATGTAAATATGTCGTAAACCAAGTGCAATATTTTGTTAAATAGCATAATATCGACATATTATTGACGTAAACTCGAATGATTTCTGCTTCAGATCATTATTTTGCTCATACATCTATAATGCATTTGAAATGCATGAATGTCGTGTAATATAATTTATCAGCATTTAAACTCTAAAGCATTGTGTCTCTGTAAGTCAGCTGTATAATTCGTAATTTGTCAGCAGTATAATTCAAGATACTTATAAACTGATATATTCTTTTCATTATTGTTTGCTCAAACATTACGTTGTCACTATTAGTTTTGAAAGATCATTGAATTAATTCCAAAATTGTTAGGTCAAACAAAATCTAAATGATTTAGAATTCGATTAGAGAAGAGTTATAATTATATTTGAATTTCTTTTAAATGTCAATAAACTTACCTGAGATATAATAATCAAATTTATATCTTCAAACTTATAATGTTCGACTTTATCTCCAATATGAAGAACAACTACTTTATTGAATGTTAGATAGTAGTAAACAACATTTTCAAAACGAAGAAATTACTTTATTGTGAATCTTTTAGGTAATATTTTTGAATAACATAATTTAAGTAAAATTCATATATATATATTTAATGATTATCTATAGTAGTTTGACATTCAAAATAAAACCACACAACATTCGTGCCGTTAGCGCAAATCGAAAAAGCAAAGTGATGAAAGTAAATGGTAGAATAACAGTTTATGTTGTTATTTCTCCACTTAATGTAACTTTGTTGGGTTGATCTGTTTAGAAAGTACGCATCGTATAAGCAAGGAAATGAAAAGTCTTGTGCTTATTGTTGAAACAAAATTTTCAAATTTAAATAGTATATTTGCTATACAGGAAATATTCATTAAACTTAGTACCGAATCAATTATCCAAGAACAATAGATTCAACGAATACTTCTAGATTTTAAATAAACTAGTAATTCTGGCATTTTAGATTAGTTTCCATAAAGAAATAATGTACTTGTATTTGCCCAGCGTAACAAAGATTTACTGCAATGATTATCTTGAATAATTGCTTTATTTATATCGGAATAGACACCTTTATAGTATGATTTAGAGAAAATGTAAGTCATTTTGAAACAATAATATAAGAAGTATTGCATAACATGTTTGGTTATTGAGATAAACTTTTGTGTTCTTATGACAAGAAGAATGAAGTCCATATCTGCAAATACTGAGTACGTGAAAATAACTACGTACAAAGCTCACTGCTTTTGTTCCACAGAAAGTGAAATATTTGCTATTTCTGTTTGGGCTAGAGCAAAAATAATTTAAGGAAATGACTTGAGATGAACATAAAAATGTTAGAACCTTTTTGGAAACTCCTGTGTTTGTAGAAAACAAAATTATAATATCCAAATAAAAGTGAATATCTTCGGATCAATAACTGATAGCTAAATATGAAATTTTAGAAAATGCAGTGCAATGTGGAGAAACATATTTTAAAATGGTAAGATCATCATATATCCTAAATATTGGTTTCAAATTTCGGCGCAAGGCCAGCATTTTTGGGGGAGAGGATAAGTCAATTACATCAACCACAATGCTCAACAGGCACGTATATTATCATCTCCGAAAGAATGAAAGGCAAAGTTGACCAAGGGGGAATTTCAACTCAGAATATATACACGAACGAAATACTTATTTCTTTACTATCCACAATGGGGCTAAACACAGAGGGGACAAACAAGGACAGACAAACGGATTAAGTCGATTACATCGACCCCAGTGCGTAACTGGTTCTTAATTTATCGACCCCGAAAGGATGAAAGGCAAAGTCGACCTCGGCGGAATTTGAACTCAGAACGTAACGGCAGACGAAATACAGCAACGCATTTCGCCGGCGTGCTAACGATTCTGCCAGCTCGTCGCACTTCTATGTAATAAATATCAATAAATGTTAGTTACAATATGCCTTCTGTAGATGAAAATTTGAAGATTGTATCACTAAAAGTATTTAATTCACATGAAGTTCTGTATTTAGTATTTTTTCATATAATGTCTCCAATTGCTGTTTATTGTTTGAAGATATGGAGAAAATATAGAGTAGATCAACAAACTAAAATATTAGGTTCTCAATAAAACTTGTTTGTATTTTCCATTCCGAATGTAGCAGCGCACATAGGTCTCTTTAAATTCTCACGCCTTAGAAATTGTATTTTAGTCTATTTCTATGTTCTGTAATATCATTAGAATATTAATTATTTCATCTCAAAGATTTCTGCCTCCTACCACTTTACTATTTGAACATAAGAAATCTGGTGAATTATTTCTCAAGTACTGTTTTCTTTTCCATAACACCAATATTAAAAAAATAATTACGACCAGAGTAAGTGTGGTTGAATAATTACACATTTACCATTTAGCTGGCAAAGGGCAACATTCAGAAAATATTGAAATACATGTAGTTGGACGTTCACATGGAGAACACGAGGAAAAATAGGGAATTTCAGATTAGTGTAGTTTAGTATTTAGTGTGGGATTTACGGGTTGTGACAAAGTATGAATGAAAAGCGAAGGTAAATTGGGTGTTGTGAAAGCTTGATCCATCTCATCAAGCAGATTGCTATTTCAGCAGCAATAGCTACAGTTGAAGTTACGAGCAAAGTATTCTGTGCTTGTAGTAGGAAATGCGTGCGGGATAAACATAAATCAACCGGGTTGCCCTCATCATAGCTTAGCAAGATAGCGTTGTGTAGGTAATATCTCATGTACATTAGGATTTTCTCTATAACTCATAATTTAGTGTTGTAGAAGATTGCCTGTTTATTTTCTGTTCAGGGATAGATTTTAGAATACAGTTTTAGACTGGTTATATCCAGAAATTGCTAATCAAGTATCACCAGAAATTGTAAGTTCTAATATTCGTGGAGATAGAGTGTTAGTTAGTTATGTATTGTTTAAATAGCTATTTACATATGACACACCTAGAGTAAACTTGATGAAGAGGTTACATTTCAATCTGACATATATTCACAGTGGGGGTGTTATACTTTAGCTCAAGGAATCAATAGCGTTTGTCATTTAGAAACTGATATTTCGTGTTGACGCCTTGCTTGTAGCCAAAATTTACTTTTTCCCTTTATGTGAGTCTTTATTGAATCAAAGAAATAGCAATTTTAGATTATCTTTCTTGTAAAGTTAACTAGATTGCTAAAAGAAAGAAAATGGAGAAATTATTTTGGATAGTTTTATTCTCTATCGTATATCCTTTCTAATCTCGATGAAACATCATTTCGGGAATAGTTTTTTCATAATTTAAAAGTAAGATAATCTTGGGTAAGGTTAAGAACGGAACTTTAAAAGAATGAATACGTATACCCTAACATGAATGAATTGGATAATGTTGATGTTCTCGCGAAATATTAAGATGTCCCACAAAATTAATTTTAGTTTTGCTTTTAACACATTAAAGGAAGAACACACATAATGAACACATGCAATATTAAGTGCAATCATAGAAACGAAGAGTGCGACGAAGATGTAGGAATTTACCCTGTTGTCAACAAACATTTCATTTCTGAAAAAAAAATGTGTTCATTGAATGAAACTAAAAATTATTTTGTAAGCAACGACGGAGGGAAGTTTTCTTTAATAATACAATGAATAAATGAAAATACACTAAAGTATCTACAATTGTAGCTATAGACGCTTATGAGTCAACGTTGTAATCTTTCCTTGGAACATGGAACTGACGTCACAGAATAAACATCATACGCGTGCACACACACACGTACACGCACACACACGCACACATGCATATATATATTTATGTATCGTACGGAGAATGAGTGCTAAACACCACAGTGGAGGATAACTAATTTTTATTTTATTTATTTATTTTTTTATTTAGTTTCAGCTCACAAGCTGTGGCCATGCTGGGGCACCGCCATTTGGTGTTGCTACATGATTTTACTTCACGAATACTTTTTAGCAAATGCCATCTGGTGCATGAGAGAGTTCGATGCAGCTGCCCTCATCTGCATCTCCTGCCGTGAAATATTCTTTATTTGTAGATTAAAATGGCATTGAATACTTCCACGTGGAAGAGGTCACCACAATTATTCAATTTGTGAACCGCTTAGAAACATTGATAATTGTCTCCATTTTGAATGAGAATATATACGGTTATGCAAACCTGCATGGGATTTTAATATAAATACAAGGATCAAAGAAGATAACTCATCGGAATAACTTTACATTTCTTTTTTATCGGTCTTGGAGATTTGCAAGAATTTGCGTTGAACATACATTAATTCCTTACTTATCTTATTCGAGAACGTTCATGCACATCCATACACACACACTCGCACATTTATGCATCCTCCATTTTGTGTTGATGTTTGAGTGTGCGCGTATTATGATTTGAAACGTTTTACAGGTTTTGAACACAAAACGTCTTCCTGGAGTTTAAGTTCATAAAGACAAACAATAATTTCATTTAATATACATATATATATATATATATATATATATATATGTGTGTGTGTGTGTGTGTGTGTGTGTGTGTGTGGTGTGTGTGTGTGTGTGTACCGTAGTTTGCCAGCAAGATCAGGGTTTATTTCCTGCAGAAGAATATGTAAAACCCAAAGAACTGTAAAAGAATGCATAAAGTAGATAGCTAAGGCACCTGAAACCAGTTCAAGTTGGCTGTGGCTCATTACAGACAGCAAATAGAACCAGTCCTTGATGCATCAGACAGAGCAGAAGGAAGTAAAAACATTGCGACTCCAAGATAATTTCAAAAGAGTTTTTCCATCGCTACAGATTTATTAGAAAAAGTGGTTCCATTATATATAAGTTTCTTCGTCGGGTAGAGTATCGCCGTTGTTTACTTCACCACTTTGCCTATATATTTATATACATACGCATCTTTGTATGTATGTATGTATGCATGTATGTATGTACGTATTTATGTATGGATGTATGTAAATATGAATGTATATATGCATGTACGTGAGTTTACGCGTGTATACACACATACACACACACATATATATTTCTTTACTTTTACCGAGAATACTGTAGAAAACGACTAGAGTTTATCGAACTGCTCCATGGAGGCTAAACAGGCCGAAACGTCGAGATCATTGTGAGCATTATCCTTGTTAAGTAATAATATCTACTCTAAAATAAGTACTGAATACTCCAACTTAGCGAATTTTTTTATTTTATTTATTCATTTATTATTATTTTTTTTTTTTTTTTGATACCACGATGTTAGGTGGTGAGCCAGCAGAATCGATAAAATGCCGGATAAAAACACCACCCTCATTTTGTTTGTCTTGACGTGTTGAGTTCAAATTCCACCGACTTTGCAATTCTTCCTTTTGAAGTCGAAACGTTTATAAACTCAACATAAAAGCAAGCATTTATGTATAAATTAGAAACGTGAAATTGCATGAAGCTAGAATTGAAAATGAAAACCAAAAAAAAAAAAAAAAATTCTAGACAAGCAATTGAGATACATTGAAATCGGTTAGCATCAAAAGTAAACTTCCTAAACTACGCTTTGTATCGAATATTTTGCTTTCTATAATGTTAAACGGAAATCTCGAAACGCCTGTCAAAAGGCAGAAAGTGAGAAGCGAAAATTCTCTAATTTCATTCATCCGGTTTTATTTCTAAGAAGTTCCGAAGTAATTATGCATTCAAATATGAATTTTCCTTTGGAAAACATTATCTTTACATACTAAAATGTAATAGTAGATAGATTTTCTGATTTCTACCGACAACACTGTGTTTATTTGACTTTCACCTTCTTTATTTTTTCCTAAAGACATATCATTTACGCTATTTACGTTTGCTTTTCAAACTAACACATACACGCATAAATGCATACATTCCTCTCTCTCTATATGTGTAAATGCATGCATGTATGTATGTATGTATGTATGTATGTGTGAATGTATGTATGTATATATATATATATATATATATATATATATATATATATCCTTAGATATAAGTAAGTGTATGTATATACATATATATTTAAACTTATTTATATGTACATATATGTAAGGATACATGAGTGCAAACACACACACACATATATGTATATATATATATATATATATATATATATATATCCTTAGATATAAGTAAGTGTATGTATATACATATATATTTAAACTTATTTATATGTACATATATGTAAGGATACATGAGTGCAAACACACACACACATATATGTATATATATATATATATGTGTATGTATATACATATATATACATATATAGGTGTATATATACGCGTATATATATACATATATTTACATGTACATACATACATATATATATATACATGTATATATAAATAGATAGATAGATAGGTAGGTAGGTAGATAGATAAATAGATAGGTAGGTAGGTAGATAGATAAATAGATAGGTAGGTAGGTAGATAGATAGATAGATAGATAGATAGATAGATAGATAGATAGATAGATAGATAGATAGATAGATAGATGGATGGATGGATGGATAGATAGACATTCGTACTCTAATGTTTGTGGTTCGATTACAATTATGTACTAACGTTTGAAAATCTAGAACAAAAGACTTCAACCCTATCATTAATCCTCTGATTTCTCTTTGCTAAACAGCAGAATTTACTTTTCACTCTCAAACGATGGTGTGGGGTGGGGATGGGGGGTTCTGTTTTAATTCTCGCCACGTTAATGCTGCATATGTAAATCTTCGACGATTTTGAAAGTTGGCAGTTTACAACGTTCAATCTTAATGCTTCCTTATATATTTCTGTTTAGTCTTAATATGTTTTTTCGTTATTTTTTCATTCTATTTTGTATTTCCTGCTATAATACTTTCGTTCATAGGTATTAATTTCTTATCGATAGCAACGCACAGTTAGTGTGAGGCTACATCTGAAGAAACTCGTGTTTTTATTATTTTTCTCTTACTCTTTAATGTTCCGGCATTATATCTACTTTTGTACGCTTTACCTTCGTATTGGTATTACTTCTTAGAGAAATTCATTGTTAAAGAAATAATAACGCTACCGGTTCTCTGGGGTCTTACACTTGCAATGTAATATTAATATCATCATTATTTTCATCATTGCTATTATCTAGATATTTGTTTAAGATGGGCATTTAAATTCTAGTTGTCGGAAGAAAGAAGTTGTGGATATACAAACTGAAAAGAAAAGAAAAATTAAGAAGATAAATAAAGAACAATATAATAGAAAGATAAAAAAGAACACAATAAACAGTAACATCAATTTAACAATTGGTGTGAATTCTAGAAAAATAAGTGGATGACTTTGTCTAGGTGAACTTCAGTTTTTGTTTTTGTGATTGTTGTAGTTGCATACCGTTCATGGGAGGAAAAGAAAAATTATAGATGAAAACAAGTTAGACAAACATTACCTGAAAGAACATTCTTGATTATTCCTTTCGCCATGCGAGTGTATCATGTTTGGTTTTCATAGGAATTCTAAACATGTAACAACAGCCTTAGAATCTTAATTTATGCTAATCAGTGTCAGATGGGCATTTTAGAATTTACGATCTGCAAGAGAATAGAACTAAATAAAAATAATAACAAAATGTTAAAGAAAATAAAAATGCTAACGTAAAACGATGAGAGAAAAGTAAGGACGTAATTAATGAAGAAAAGAAAGAAGGGGTGCAAAGAGAGAAAGGAAATGGGTTTACAAAGTTAAAGTAAAACAAATATAAATAATAATATGAATTAATAAAAGAGACAACATTAAAGGTAAGAAGAACGGCCCATTGGGATTCTGTATAGGAGGCAAAAGCAACCTAATAGTGAATAGCGGAAAGTTGCAAACGCTAGACGACTAGTAATAAGGTTAAAGCTATCATTAATAACATTAATCACAACTGAGACAGCTGAGATTCGGCCTGCTGTGTATTTTGTCTATTATTTACATCTTCGGTGGGCAGAAGCTAAGGTACTTAATGCTAGTGTGCTACTATTAACAAGGGAAAACAAAAGAAAACTGTAAATTTGATTAAATGATTTTCTCTCTCTGAATCTCTGAAATGGCGGGCTTAATTTCATTCACGAATACAACCTTGTGTAAGAAAGGTTGTTATCACAGAGTTGAGTACCGAAGAGAATAATTAGGTTCCTGGGTATTAATTCAAGTGATGTTACGTTTGCGTTTAAACGCCCATACGAACGCACACACATTTATTGTGAAGGGGAAAGAGAAAAAGAGTGAGTGAGTGAGAGAGAGAAAAAGAGCACAGGCTGTAGCTAGACAGCTATGCTATAAATATACTTTTGTGTAAATGTATGTATGTACAGTTTGCTGCTTATCTGTATGCAGTTAATTGACGATGTGCCTTTATGTATGAGTATAAGGCCCAATTATATACAGCTATTGAGTAATTTTTATTCGATGTCTGATTATATTGTCTTTAAAAATATATAGAAAATAGCAAAACACTGCTTGTGTATCGGAATAAAATGTTTATATATATATTTAAGTGTGTGCGTGAAACTCTACGCCATCTATGTTTCTATAAATCTGTATGTGTGTGTGTGTAGTTGTGTATGTAGCACTGAAGTTTTACTCTGCATGTGAACTTTCGTTTACATAGATATACATAATGTGTGCTTTGCAATTTAAAACAATACATTACGGTATGTCTGAGTAGCCAAAATTGTGGATACAGACAATTTATATTTTCGTCGATGTAAATTTGTGGGTGCATGTGTGTGTGCACGTGTTTGTGTGTGTGTGTTTGTGTTTGAGTTTGTGTTGTGTGTGTCTGTGTCTACAAACGTCCCATTTGCTTGTGTAATGCCTTATATATTTTATATGGTTGGTGTTGACACGATTTCGAGCATAATCAATTTCTCATTGGAAATGTTTTGGTAGTGTTTCTGCCATATGCCCTTAGATGACTACCTTGTAATTATTTTGTGTTACATGTTCATGACAAACGGATTACCCAGTCTGTCAAGCAACATTGGAACAGCCGTTTCAACCCGCCGCCTTTTTCAAAAATGGACTTTCAGTGTCAGCGTATAAGACCATACTATGGGATATAAGAGACTTTGCTGGAACTATGCATGCAATCAATTTATGTCGGTCTTCGTATAAATGATATTTCATGGCGGAGAGGTACAGATTTTAAATCTGTAATGTAACCAGCAAAGACTATGCAGTATAGATTATCCATGGGGTAGTCATCTAAGGGCATATGGCAGAAATACTATCAAAACATGCAAAACATCAAATTTTACAGTTTTCGGACAATATATTTCATTGGTGGATATTTCGAATTTTCTGAAATTAAAGAATATGTATTTCCTAATTATATTCCACCATTAGCTTTTTTTTATACGCGAAATAATAGTAATCAGCTTGGAGTCCTGAATATAGGCCTGATACGCTTCATGCGAAATATTTCGACTATTTTGATGTGTTGTGACTATGGGGTCAATCACTCAAAAGAGAATAACTGAGATGTAAAGATTCAGGCTTTGTGTTATTTCGTTGTACATCTATCTTCAAAAATATACACATATTAAAACAAGGGACTAAATACAATCTTCACTTTTTGTTCAGGGATCATTTTCCAGAGATGAGATCCTACTGGATCTGAGAAATATATAATTGTATTCCACGACACTAAGGGTTAACAAGGCATGGTTTAAGTAATTATATTTAAATTTTCTTTTGGTTTCTCTTCCGGGAAAATAATATAAGAAATATTCCTAAAAACACGTTTAATGTGAAGTTAATGACCAGGAGCTGAAATATTTTATCGTAGTTCTGCTATCTGCATATACCTCAACAATTATTGACTAAGATTATTATCGATTGGAATGTTATGAGTACTTTGTTGTAATCCATGTACATCTATTATAATCTTATTAAAGTCAATCTTTCCAGTAACACAACCGTATATCATGTAATTAATTGATATCATAGTTGTTAACATTGGATAATAGTCATAGCCATCAATTAGATCATTACTCGAAGAAGCATCTTTTCCGCTATTTACGCAATATTAATTTTAGCAGCCGTGGTTTGGAAGAGGTCCAAGTATCATTCTAAGATCATTTCTGGCGATATAACGTTGCCCACTAGATAATATCGGCACTAATGTAAAATATAAGGCTATATTTCAAGGCTTTGCTGGAAACAGGTTATCAGTAGTTCATCTCAAAGATAGAAACAGGGGTAAAATATATCGAAAAGTCGTCTAATAATCACTGTATCAATTAAAATTAAGTCTCGCGATTTGAATTTAATCCGAATTGACCAAATGTTTTGTATTTTATTTAATATCAAGGTTTCAGTCACATACACAACTACAAACTCAATATTGAAACGCAAGCATATACAAGCATGCATTTACAGACACACAGACACAGACAGACAGACACACACACACACGTACACATGCGCATACACACTATGCACACATATGTGCATGCATGTAGGTATATATATATATATATAATCTTTTATTCTTTTACTTGTTTCAATCATTTGACTGAAGCCATGCTGGAGAACAGCCTTTAGTCAAACAAATCGACCCCAGGACATGTTCTATCGGTCTGTTCAGCCGAACCGCTAAGTTACGGGGACGTAAACGCACCAACATCAGTTGGTTGTCAAGCAATGGTAGTGGGGACAAACACAGACACACACAAAAATATACACAAATATATATATGTATATACATATATATATACACACACGTATGTATATATATATATATGTATATATATTTTAAGTTAGAGATAGTAGACCCCTACATCTCACCAAATAAAAATAAAATAATTTTTATTTGGTGAGATGTAGGGGTCTACTATCTCTAAATTAAAATATATTTCTTCATTGGGAATAATTTGAACCTCTGTTATGCCGGAATTTTTATTCCCTAAAAAATAATATATACATATATATATATATATTATATATATATATATATATAACCCAAAAATAAGCAACAGGAATGGATCGGTAATTTAGTACTAAACAATTGTACTAAATTACCGATACATTCTTGTTGCTTATTTTTGGGTTATAATCACCTCACATAATTTTATGGGTAATACCATTAAAAAATTCTGGTGCATCTAAGTTAAGTACCATATTCATTTGAATCTAAATTGTTTTGCTGAAATTATATATATATATATGTAGGGAGGCAGTAAATTGCGACACTCAAACGCGAGATATTGATGAGATAAAATCCCTGATTGCATAATACTATAGTACGGTTAAGTTAAGTAACTGTTACAGCATTTTGATGAAACACGAGTATGCCTTATAAATCTTTGAATACCATACTAGTTTTCTGCCTATTATTTTTCTACGCACGCACGCACACATGCACACAAACACACACAAACACACACTCACACACGCGTAATATCCGTATCTCTCTCTCTCTCTCTCTATCTCTTTGTATATATATAAATGAGTCTGTGTTTGTGTGTACTTGTATAAGTCTGTGCGTCTATTATTTTTTCACTCCGGATATATATTGAAGTTTAGATTACAGTGCTTTTATTCAAGGTACGTATGTAGCTGTTTCATTTGTCTCACTACCACTTAGCGTTAAGTCAAAAGTTTTTGCTATGTTTTGGTAACCTACTTGCTTTATTTCTTAAATTACAACAAAAACAAAGTTGAGGCCATCGCGTTGCTCTGTCCGAAGCCACCCTTCTATCAGTTCTCTGATGCCAGTTCTTGTCCTTCGAGGCGAATAACACCTTCACTGAGAATTCTACCTACACTTGGGTGATGACATATCACGTGCGCAGAGTGTGAGCTATGTGAAAATCAAAACTACTCCCCCCTCTCTCTCTCTTTCTTACACATACGCACACATACTCACACAACGCATACACACATTTATTTATTCACATCTATTGATATGTATGCTGGTCTAATTTTGTGTTCATATAACTTTCTATATCTTCTGGTCATCACGGGTTTGGCCTACGTCCTTTTCCTTTCCAACACAGTATCCTAACTATTTCATATGTTTGTCAGTATTTTACTGACTCTCATTCTACGAGCAAAATATTTCATTTAGTGTTACATGATTGTGAAATATAATGACTTAAAATTGCCAATTTCACACAAAGGCTGAGTCATTGGTTTGCCTTCAATACAGGAAATGATCAATTTTCGTCTCCAGTACCAAATTTCAGAAGTCAATAATTCTATTTTTTTAAAACTTTGATTTATTTTCCAAGTTTTCGCTCGGTCCATATATCTTTGTTTCGATTAAAATAGCTTGTCTTGCCTAATTCCACAGTCTTCTTACTTTGGCTATTATTTTGATTTTTCTTATAAAACAAAACGATCTGTCACTTTAAGCATCATAGCTCTCGGTTGAATGAACGGAGTATGACGATTGCTTGGTTTTCAAATAGAACGATGGTAGAAATATTAATTTCAATACATTCAACGATAATGATCAATGCCACATCTATATGTGATTTGGTCTCTCCCTCAGTCTCTCTCTCCCTCTCTCTCTCTATCTCTATCTCTACCTGCCTATCTACCTATGTATCTATATACATATGTATACATGTAGAAGATTTATATTAAAATATATATATTCTCACTCTTGCTCTTTCTCTCTCTTTCTCTGTATGTCTGTCTCTCTCTCTCTTTCTCTCTCTCTCTATCTATCTTTCTACCTACCTCCCTACCTATCTATCTATCTCTCTACCTATCTATCTATCTATCTATCTATCTATCTATCTATCTATCTATCTATCTATATATATATATATAATATATATATATATATATATATATATATATATATATATATATGTATGTATGTATATGTAAAAAAATACTAACTGGGACAAGAACGCAAAACGTTTAGCAGACGATACAAAAAAACACGGACGGGACATTCGAAGCCTTCAATCTTCAGTCAAGAACCGGATCATCCTCGCAATTTCGGCTGATTAATCTTGAGATCGCTCCGATCCGGCCAGCCCCAAGGAAAAACTAAGCTACGAGCATAAGATTTCTTGGAAAAAGGATCGAATTTATACGAAACAGGGACAGAAAAACGGACGATGCCACACGGATATAAATACAAAAAGCAATAATAGTAATAACAGGACAAAAACAGCAGGTGTCTTACGACTATAGACAGTACAACTTAGTTTAGCTGACGTATTTGGAAAAAAATGCCTTTTTCGGCAGACGAAGAAAACGATGTTTTCATGGCGGTGGTCGGAAGCCGAAAGATGGTCGGAAGCCGAAAGGCACGTGACCAGCGGTTACGTGAGAGGAGGAGAGAGAGAAAAAAGGGGGCAAAGAAATCAAAGAGAGAGAAAAAAGAGGGAGAAAGGCATCAAAGAATGGAGAAGAGAGAGAAAGAAGGAATTAAAGAGAGGAGAGGAAATAGAATATATATATTCTAAATGTTTCCATTACACGGTTTTCCGTCTCAATCATGTAGGATATAATCAAAGTGCACGTCTGGTAAGCGTAAGGGTGACCGTGCACTGCGGCACACTACTAGGGCCTACCCAAAATAAGGTTTGTATTCTAAAGTTTTAAAGTTGCTTATCTTAACTCTATTTTTTATTATAACTTATATATAGCCTCGGGGCGACCCAAAAATTATGTGTGGATTTGGTAGACGGAAACTGAAAGAAGACCATCGTATGTATATATATATGTTTGTGTGTCTCTGTCTCCCCACCATCGCTTGACAACCGATGTTGGTACATTTACGACCACGAAACCTAGCGGTTCGACAAAAGCGACAGATAGAATAAGTACTAAGCTTACAAAGAATAAGTCTTGTTCTTGACTTGAAATCATCTGCAAAAATTCTTATTTTGCTGTGGTTGATGACTCCAGTGATGTTATTGTTGTAGATGATGAAAAGTGGGCTCTATTGGAACACCGCTATATATTACCTTCGAAACACGCATTGAATCGAAACAGGGGCAAATGATGAAGGGGAATTTTCCTTGTATTGTTTGTCTTGTACTCTGTTTTTTTCGTTGTTAAAAAAAGTCCGTTTCCTTGTTTGATTTTATGTTTTCGTTTCTCGTTGTGTTCTACGTTTATTTGTGGTGTTCTGTACTCATATATGCATTTATATATACATATAGGTGTAGGTATGTACATATATGTATGTATGTATGTATGTATGTATGTATGTATGTATGTATGTATGTATGTATGTATGTATGTATATGTTTTATTTATTAAATTGTTATTATATATATGTATATATTCTTTTATTCTATTATTTCTTTCAGTCATTTGACAGCGTCCATGATGCAGTACCACCTTTCGTCGAAGAAATCGACCCCAGGACTTATTTTTTGTAAGCCTAGTACTTATTCTATCGGAGTTTTTTTGCCGACCTGCTAAGTTACTGGAAATTAAACACACCAACATCAGTTGTCAGGAGGTGATGGGGGTACGAACACATACACCAAATCCACTCACAAGGCTTTGGTTGGCCCGAGACTATAGTAGAAGACACTTGCCCAAGGTGCCACGCAGTGGGACTGAACGCGGAACCATGTGGCTGGGAAGCAAGCTTCGTACCACAGAGCTACGCATGCGCTTATATATATATACATATATATAGATGTTCATTTCTTAGATACTATTATTCAGATGTCAATTTCATTAAAGTTTTTCCTTCCAAAAAATAATTTTCTCAATATCTTTATATAATTTGAACAAATATGGGGATAATTTTAATATTTATCGAGTCCTTCACAAATTTCTCTGTGTTTACACCCTATTTTCATTTATATTTTGCTAGTAAATCGCCAAAAATCGCTAACCGAAAATTTCATCTCTCCAAATTATTCGAAACCTAAGTAATATATTCGCTGTAATTAACAACACACAATCATACAGGGCTTTGAAACTTATGAGATTCCACTCAAAATTATTTTGCATTCGTAAGCATGCATACATTGCCTCAGGTTTTTACCAAAATCCAGTCGTTCATGGACAAGCTGATGTGAGAGGAAATTACCTGAAGTGGAATATTTAAATATATTTTTTATACTTAAATGGACACCAATAGTTTCTCAAACAAACTGCATTTTGCTATTTTTAATTTAGTTTTACAAAGAGCGCTTGCTTTTTCATATCAAGGGACCAATGCCCCTCTGTATCGAAAATTTGACACCACTTCACTTAGATGCTCAGGTTTTGGTAACATATTTTGAATAGTGAATTTCAATATCATCCATTCAATGTTTGTTTTAATTTTTAATATTGTATTTAATACTTTGACAAATTCACATCCATTATTTGCATTATTCACCAGTATTAATTTTCCTTGGTTTTGTTGGATATTTTGCACAACATTTTTCATATACTTTTCATTATTCCATGATTTCATATTCTTCTATAAACGTCTGATTCTATTTGTTTCTTCCAGTTATAGATTTAAGAATATGTGCTTTTAACTTTTCCTGATTGCCTTTGAAGGAGTTCAGTTGCTTTAATCCTCGTCTATTTGATTATGAATTCTTGATTTCAGACACGTGATTTCTTTTGCAATATCAGTTGCATTTTCAGATAATCACTTTGATTGTTTTTGTCATTTCAATTCGTGGAATATTCCCTTTTTACACTTTATTTTATGAAACATTTTACTTGATCTTAAAGACCTTCAAAATACTTAGTACAAATTATATTTCCAACGTTCGACGAACTGTTATCAATAAAAGTTTGCAGAAATACTTTCAGATATTTTTTATTGATAACTTATTTTCTTCATAGATTTAAACTTAAATTCCCATTACTCATATCTATAATCAACATCTGGTAAAGTTTTGCTTGAATGAATTATACGTTTCTTGCTTTTTTTTATTATTATTATCATATAATCGATTTCATTATAGTATTCCGTATTTGTAGAAGCGAAGTGTATAATCGTCTTTTACGCAACTAAAAAAGTATTCATTATACATAGATCTTTCTCTTAGCAGAAATTGATCAATCTCTGACCTATTTAATTTCTGTTACTAAGAGTGAAATTCTCAATTATTGGACAAGTTGAATCTTTTCCCACTCCTGCAACCAATCCACACTTTATTAATTGATCTATACCTTTGGTATTGCTTCAATAAATTTTGGAAAATCCTCTCAGAATCCTTTGAACGGTTTCAGTTCGTGCTTACTTTTCTAGCAGTCTGATATTAATTTGCCGTTCATAATAACTGATAAGAATTTGTCACAAACCGCAATATATATCAATCTGATTGCCTATGATAAACATACGCTATTTACCATTTTTAGATTGATATAGCGTGCGATCATATAAGACGAAATAACCAATTCCATTCGATCACAATGTTTAATTTTCTTCTATATTTTCAGACTTACAGACAATACACACACACACACCCAACCCAATCTCTCACCCTTTACACACACGTATAATTAATTTAAAAACACACACATACATACACACACAGACATATATATATATACAGTGCTATATTTAAGAGATGACAAATTATGTACATTATTTACATTTTACGAATATTTGCCCTCATCTTTGTTGTTAACACGTTTCGGCTGATATAATCTCCAGCCGTCATCGGGTGTCTTGGGAAAATTTTGATTTGTAAATTCGATTCCGCGGGCAGTGACCTGATTAATAATAATAATAATATTAATAATAATAATAATGGTAATAATAATAATAATAATATACAATAACCATCAGAGCATCACAACAAATCACAGCACATACCCAAGGCACACAGAGCTGCGCTCGGTAGTGAAGTGAAAGCACGCTATAAAAATAAAACTACTGAATAATAATAATAATAATAATAATAATAATAATAATAATAACATCAAAAAATACCTTAGGAATGAGAACCCAGGTAAGAAATTTCCCCAAGATACCTGATGAAGGCTGTAAGGTATATCAGCCGAAACATTGTTAACAACAAGCAAGATGGGGACAAATATCCGTCAAATGTAAATAATGTAAATAATATATATATTATTTTTAAGAAGGAAAAGTTTGATAGAGGGCCTGTGACGGCGAGGAAACCAGTTTTTTTGAAGTTACTGGATGCCTTTTCCTTGTATACATTAATAAGTCCTCTGTTGAAAACCATTGAGTAATTCGTCAGTTTACTGTTAGATTGTTTTATGTATAACTTCAATTAAAAATAACACAATTAATAAGTATTAATACATTTGTAATGCATGAGAGAATACTATCTAAATTTAGGCAAATATATAAACAACAGTGCTGTATATACGTGCGTCGACTACAGTGAGGCGGTGAGCTGGCAGAAACGTTGGCACGCCAGGCGAAATGCTTAGCAGCATTTCGTTTGCCGCTACGTTCTGAGTTCAAATTCCGCCGAGGTTGACTTTGCCTTCCATCCATTCGGGGTCAATAAATTAAGTACCAGTAAAGCACTGGAGGCGATATAATCGACTTAATGCGTTTGTCTGTCCTTGTTTGTCCTCTCTGTGTTTAGCCCCTTGTAGGTAGTAAAGAAATAGAAAACTAGATTACAGTCGGAATACCCCCCCTGTTCCCAAGTTGTCGCAAATTTGGAAACTGTCGTTGTTTCAAATCTGCTTCTAAAGTATATATATCATGGAGATACATTGCATAGCAAGTAACTGATCTGAGATCGTATGTTCAAACAAAAACAATTACAGCGTAGAAGGTGTTTATGAGTCATTTAAAAACACACGAAAACAGTTAGATTCACTTCGACATTTAAATTTAAGTTGCCAAAATATTTTCATCGCTTTGAGACGGCGACTTGATCACTGCCAAAACTAAAATGCAGCACGGAATTTTGTCAGTGATCAGGTCGTGGTCTCAAAGCGATTAAAGTAATTTGGCAAATTAAATTTAAATGTTGACGTGAATCTAGCGGTTTTTGAGTGTTTTAAATGGCTTATAAACACCTTCCGCGCTGCAACTGTTTACATATACATACATACATACATACATACATACATACATACATACATACATACATACATACATACATACATACATATATATATATATATTATATATATATTATATATATATATATATATATAGGCGCAGAAGTGGCTGTGTGGTAAGTAGCTTGCTAACCAACCACATGGTTCCGGGTTCAGTCCCACTGCGTGGCATCTTGGGCAAGTGTCTTCTGCTATAGCTCCGGGCCAACCAATGCCTTGTGAGTGGATTTGGTAGACGGAAACTGAAAGAAGCCTGTCCTATATATGTATATATATATATGTATGTCTGTGTGTGTTTGTGTGTCTGTGTTTGTTCCCCTAGCATTGCTTGACAACCGATGCTGGTGTGCTTACGCCTCCGTCACTTAGCGGTTCGGCAAAAAGAGACCGATAGAATAAGTACTGGGCTTACAAAGAATAAGTCCCGGGGTCGATTTGCTCGACTAAAGGCGGTGCTCCAGCATGGCCGCAGTCAAATGACTGAAACAAGTAAAAGAGTAAAAGAGTAAAAGAGTATATATATATATATATATATTATATATATATATATATATATATACATATATACATACATATATACATACATATATATACATACATATATACATACATACATATATATATACATATATATACATATATATGTATATATATACACACATATATACATATATATATACAAATACATATATATGCATACATATATATATATATATATATATATAATATATATATATACAGATGCATATATATACATACATATATATATACATGCATACATACATACATATTTATATATATATATATATATAATATATATATATATATATATATATCCTCGTTACGCAATCTGTCTACCTCTAAATGTATTCTCTGAGAGGAAATTTACGCTTTTGGTAAGTATTTTACGTGCTTACGTCAAGACAGGCTTTCTTATACTGTCGCCCTCTTTAACCAATTCTATCACTACCACACCTGTGTAAAGTCCATATGACTGAATAGATAAATATGTACACTAAAAATACCGCTAGTTGTCTTAGTTTGCAGAAGGAATTTTAAAATTATTGTTACTTCACAGATTCTCACCAGATATTAATTATATAGTTGAATATTTTAGTGACATTAGTCTGTTGTAAAACCATGCTTCAATCATGTATCTAGAAACTTCTTAAATAAGATATATTTTCCACAAACATACGTTTATAACAGTGGCCTTGTTGATACAAATATTGATGTAAGAATGAATGGTGTTAGGCAGACGAAATTGCTTACGCAGTTATCCAGTTCCGACAGTAACACTTTGACAGTAAATTATATCTGGCCATCACAATTGTTGCGCCTACAACGACTTTCGCTAATAATATTCATACATCTATAATGCTTAGGAATATTTTCTGCAGGCCTGATTCAGCATCATATCATTATCCTAGAAATGTGTATTACTTTCGTTCTATCACCATAGAAACTATGGTGCATAATTCTTTGTAAACACATTGAGGGATAGATATTATTAAGCATTCTTGATTTGTTTGGAAAGGTTATAGAATCGAAACTCTTCTAACATTTCCGAAACTTTGACAACAAAAACTTCCAACACGCTACATTGTCTGGAGAAAATTATTTCTAAAGGTCGAAGCAATAAAGAAATAGCTGAAAGCAGATAAAAAGTTAACTAATTTATCGACCGCCAATTTCATTCTAAATTTATTTTCTCCACGATAATTTCCTACTAAAATGATTCCAAACTAAATTCTAAGAATAATAAGATCATTTTTCTTTTTTGCTTGCAGACTTACTACAATGCGGAATTGTAATATTTATGAAAGGATCTAATCGAACCAAGTGTTTAAATCCATAAATGATGATAAGAAATTGTGGTACATATACAGCAATTTTTCATACACATAAGCACTAACTGTAATCTATAATGGAACACACATTGACTATATAATTCATAACTTTATATTTATAATTGAGTATCTACTGCATGTACGAATACTAAATTTACAAGACATGTATACGCAGAATAGTTAACACATTGTATTATTAAACTGATAGAGAAACATCTTATATTTATAGCTTAAATATCTCTGAAGTGCTAACTAGAATCTATGAAATATTACATTCATTAGTAAACAGGTTTTTACATGAAGAATATTCCATCCTTTTAATGGCTTCACTATCTAAAGCAACTGGAACGTTTTCCGCTCTCAAATGTTTCAGAATTATGGTATCTGAAAGGCATACAAATGAACGAACAACGAAATTAAGAATATCGTGTCCAGTACATGTAACCAAGCTTTACACCTTTTAAAAAAGAGTTTGATTTGAATTTGGGGAGACTTGCTTATAAATCTAGCAGATCGAATGACTACGTAAACTGTACGTCGTAGACGCTCATTGCTCAGATTCTCTTTCACAACTTAAAAATGGAAATGTAATGTGTGATTATTCACAATATGTGAGAATATGGTCCTTATATTTCTTTTATTTCTAATAGTTTACTGGTTGTAAATCATGAAATGATTTCAGTGGTCATAAATTATTCACATACGAAATGAAATTTTCAATGAAACTTTTTCACTAATGAAAGCTTTTTTTCGAGTTAAATCTCTTAAGAAAGCTGACATTTATTTAGGTCAAACCGATGCAATCACACACACACACACACACACACACACACACACAAACACACAAACACACACACACACACACAAACATGTACGCTAAGTCTCATCCAAAACTAAACGAAAGAAGCAATGAAATAATGTGCCAATTTAGATTTTATTTTGTTCCGGAAGGCTTGATGTTTCAACATTTAGTCAGGTGTGTATTCTCACCGATACCTTCGAGCGTCAGCGTTCGACATTTGACGCATCAGATGTAATTGATCACGAACTCATGACTTTGTGATACATAAAGTAGAAAGTATATCTGATATGAATTCCGCATTTCGTAATCACCTACCACTAATACATATCAGAATTATTTATTTAGTAGTTACACTAACAAGAAATGTTAGATCCACACTCATACATACATATGCTGAGATATCAACCCATAAATCCCTCCCCTTTTGACCAAAACGATTCTGTTGTCAGAAATCAAACAAACAAATTAACAAAGAGCTAATTTTGTTTTTCCTAACACAATCAATAAGAGGGGAATTAAAATATTTCAGCGATTCTCTCTCATCCTTATGCTTCACTTTGCCTAATGAAAATTTATGGCTATATCAAAGAAATGTAATTACACTGCACTCTTAAACTCCACACTGGTGTTGGTAATTTATTAATATTATTATTCAAAACAGTTCAAAAATTGATTTTAACGCCCTAAATATTAGAAAAAAAACACAAATAGTTTTATTGAAAGGAATTGACAAAAATCATTTATAATAAAAACAAAACCTCAAAATTGTTTATTGCGGTGATATTTGCATAATTAGTTCATTTGTCTCAAGGAACAGCTGAAGCTCACAGAAAACGGAAATTAGATTATCAAAAAATCAAAGCCATAGTAGTTACTAAATGTGGATGATTCTCACTCTCTCAATAATTTTTAGTCCCTGTACGCAAACACTCACTCACTTGGTCATACACACACGTGTACATATAGACATACACATACACGCGTGTATGTTACTTTGTGTGTATATTTGTGTGTCTGTGGCTAAAGACACGAAATAACTCAATACAATACGATCGACTCGTCTAAGCAAATTATAACTCCCTAAAAGTGCTCAACTACTAATTATAAACAATTATATATTACTAATGGCTTCGTTATACGTCTAAAGAGAAGGAATAATACCGAAAGGGAAAATTCATGGTGGACTATATTAGAAAGTGTGTAGTACTGTCTGACAGTCCCTATTGCCCCTAACAATTCTTCCTGTGGCCATTAATTTTATTAGATGGTATCGAAAGGGCAGTATTCCCAGTGACTGGTGAATTTATTGCACTCAGTCACGCGGGTGTGGATATAAACGGCGAACATGGTATAACCAACCGCCAAGCGTGGATTTACATTCAACCAGGATAGTGTCACCATTCCAAGCAGCGGATATTTCAAAAAGCGTTCCACATGCATTTTTTTTATTCTACAAGAACCGGCTAGAAAGTTCCACAAATCTCAACAGCTTGACATATGTCTTGAAATTTATTACTGTAAATGGTTTAACATTGTAATTCAAGGAATTACAATGTTAATCAAAAGTGCAGAAATAAACGAATAACAAAAATCAGTGATAAAGTATATAAATAAGATAAGAGTACTATCATTGCAGTTTCTTTAGCGTGAAACATTTGTTTCTCTGAGCATTCAGTTCCTAAGGCATGATCGAAATAGCGAGTGACATACAAAGATATACATATATATATACGTAGGTATGTACCTAAATACATACATACCACATACATAAACACACGCACATACATACACATACATACACATGCATACATACACATACGCACACACGTACACACACGCATACTCACACGCTCTCTATTTCTCTCACACACACGTACATACGCATATATATGTATAATGGAGACGAGAAATCGCAGGAGGCGTTTGGCAGTTTCAATATTCTGTGTGACTTCAGCTAGTTACGGTCACCACTTATCCGAAGATATAGCGGGTGCTGCTTTTATACTATAAAATTTGTTTGATTTGTGAAAGATATTGTGATTATAATAAAAATTACATTCTTTTCTTCTCTAGGCACACAGCTCGAAATGTCGGAGGATGAAGACAGTCGATTACATCGACCCCGAAGGATGAAAGGCAAAGTCGACCTCGGTGGAATTTTGAATTCAGAACGTAAAGACAGACGAAATACCTATTTCTTTACTACCCACAAGGGGCTAAACACAGAGGGGACAAACAAGGACAGACGAACGGATTAAGTCGATTATATCGACCCCAGTACGTAACTGGTACTTAATTTAATCTACCACGAAAGGATGAAAGGCAAAGTTGACCTTGACGGAATTTGAACTCAGAACGTAGCGGCAGACGAAATACGCAAAGCATTTCGCCCGGCGTGCTAACGTTTCTGCCAGCTCGCCGCCTTAGTCACACAAATTATATTGCATTAGTTATTTCCCGTTTCGTGCATGTATAACTCTCGTAATATATCTTCAATCAGGAAAGACTCAGTTAAGGAAAGACACTGAAACACACACAAGCAAACAGTCAAATGTATTATTTTTAAAGGACCGTAATTCCCAAGACACAAGCGCAGTGATGGAATAATAGTGTCGAAATACCAGCATTCTTCAACACAGGTAGGAGTAGCCGACAAACTTGCCTTAAATAAAATACTACAATCTAGAATAGAATATGAACCTTAAATAAAGTAGTAAAGGATTCACTGGAAAAAATTCTATAGAAAATGGCCAGGCATAGATCATCATTAGATACATATCCGCTGGAAAAAATACAGGTTTTAGCTAAGAATATAATTAGAAATTATTTTCACATTATTAATTCAAATACAACAAAATATATGTCATATTTAAAAGAATATATATTTAAAACACTGTAAAGTGGTGAACGACATTTTCCTTACAGAAAAATCACGAACGCTTTAACATTTTGACTCACTTAGACATTTCAGATAAATGCATTTGTCACAAGCTATGCCTAAAACTATTATTCAGATTGCTTCGCTGCAAATATATTTTATTAAGTGTTACACGTAGCCTGTAGAAACAGTTGTAAATCTATATATATAAAACTGTAGTTGTGTGAGTGTCTGTCCCCTTCGATTTAGATTCCTAACTACTCCCACATTTTGCGGTGCAGTTTAACCAAATTCGGGTATCTTATAGTCGTGATTCATATCGAGCCCGTCTGAGTATTAGCGCGCGTCTACGATGAGTCTCCGATTTTAAAAATAATTTAACATCATTTTTTATTCCATTTTAATGCATAATCTTTCGTGTGTCGATGGCGGCGGAGTTGGCGTCCATGGTCACACCTGCACCTGTTTGCTTCTCTCCCTTCTTCCCTCCCTTGTGAAGCTGTGGGGAAGGGAGTGTAAGGAAATCAACGTCGTAAAGCGTTGTCAAGGAGACCAGCGTTCTTTTAGAACAACGACTTCATGGCTTGAAGACACCAAAACAGAAATGGCTAAGAAAGCCCGAATTGGCATCTATAAGGGAAGTAACTCTCTAAAAATGCTTATATAGTTATTTCCCTTACAAACCCGAGCAACGCCGGGCGATACTGCTAGTTTACAATAAAAATTACGTATTCATCTTTAGCTACGATGATTGCTTCAGTGCGAGGCTGGAGTCATTGACATGCTGCACCTTATGACTCTTCATAATTTCAGATATCACGTTGACAATGGTTGCCTTGGTATTGTGATGATGTCTATTAGTCTCCTTTTCAACAACGCCCCTAACGTAGTTCTTTAAATTTGGGTGGGGATTGGAGACCATATGTCCGGTGTTAATCGATCTTATATGTTGTCTGAAAGTTGTCACTGTTTTAAGTAGGTGCTGCGTATAACCTCCCACTGCAAACTTCATTCATCCAGAACTTAAACAACTTATACGGCAGCACTAAATATCAGACCCTGTTACTCCCAACAAAACATCACAGTTGTTATAAACTTTGCGCGCGTCACTCCGGGGCCATCAGAAAGATCTGCACATAACACTTTATATCTCCTATTAGACTTTTGTTCTTTAATGGTGTTTTATCGTTAGAAAAAAAAGCAAAATGGCCCGTGCCTGTGTTTTTTTTAACTTTGTTAAGTAAAGGCTTGGCACGGACCACATGGATTTTCTGTGTGCCTTTGTAGACATACATTTGCTTGTCATCTGTAAATACGAATTCGATGGAATATTCTCATGAACCAAGTTCTTTAAGTTCGTTCTGACACCTAATTTCATGCATTGATTTTGCAAGAGCGTCATCAATAATGTTCTGAACCTGTTGGATGAATTGTCGCGTCCTTGTAGTGTCTGAACATTTACAAAGATTTTCCTTTTGATACAGCTAAAACAACTCCGCATGAGTTTTCCATTTCTATTAACATTTTGTATACAAAAGACTATGTAGCGTTTAGAAACTTGGCACTTTCTGAATCACTTCTGCACATATAATATCAAAAACAGAAAGTCATTTCATTTCTGTTCTTAACATTTTATCTGGAAATTTTATCAGTCGGGAAATTATCTAGATTCTGATTTCCCTAGTTCTGTTCCATGGTGAAAAGAATGAAACTGTACAAATGTTGGAAGAACCGGCGCTAGAATATCGTATAATATTTCTATCGTATAATATTTCTGTTATTCGCATTAGACGCGCATTGAGCATACATTATAATGAAAAATTATTTGTACTCAGAAGTCTGGAATGTAGAGTAGTGCGATGCATTTTACACAATCTAGTTCAATATATAATATATGTGTGGACGACCGAGGTATAGCTAGAGCTTCTAAAGAATGGTTTCGTCCATTCAGTTGGATACGTAATAAAACCTGAAAAGATATTTCCAAGGAATAATTTCAACCACTTATAGATGTGAGATCTATTTTATTAAACTTTTAGGGGAAATGCTCAATACGGTTGCGAGTCTATGTATTGTTTAACTCACACATTGTAAGTGTTCTCTGTTTTGTAACACTATCATTAATGGTGAGACAGTGAGGGAGCTGCTATTTAGTAGACAAAACTATTACATCTTTCTTAGATATGATGCTATTGTTCTCGCCTAAATAGCCTATTACTTTTTTCACTTCCCTGTAGAAAAATCGCATCGTATATATAAAACTACAGTACAATCCTAATCCTTATTCCTCCCTGGCAGAGACAACTTAGCAACTAGAACCTTGGGTGACAAACTGAAACACTTGACACTATGCTTTAATTTTTTTTTTTTTGTATTTCGCATGTGTATTATATTTTGTTAACATCATAGTTTCGCATCATTTCATCGAGAAATCTCTTTCTCTCTCTCTCTATAAATACACACACACACACACACACACACACACACACACATACATATATATATATATACATACCAAAAGCAAACAATTAGATAGACGGACACACACATGTTTATGTTTGTGTGTATATGTGTGCGTGGGCGTGTGTGCATGCTGTATGTGTGGTATGTGTGTGAGTGTGTGTGTGTGTGTGTGTGTGTGTGTGTGTGTGTGTGTGTGTGTGTGCATGCGTACGTGTGTGGTGTTGGTGGTGTCTGAAATTGTGTATATTCGCTTTTGTATAAGGTAAATATTACATGAATATAAACACTGATTACGTCGTAATGTTTTGTTTTATTTTGCTCTTCACTCATGAACTGAGTGATTTTAAATAATAAAACGTAGTGCAATTAGAGAAACAAACAGTGTTATTGCTCTCTTTGAAATATTGGTAGAAATATATCAATACACAAGTTCATTAGTATGTGTCCAAGCAGGTCAAAGATATTTACCGGTTCAAAGAAGATAGCATTAATGAGATATGTTCAGATCTCCCGTAGTCTAATTATACTAATTATAATTACAGCCTACCGATGTAAATGCTGAATATAAATGTCCAGCGAATCAAGAAATTGCAATTTTTATATTAAATTGTTGAACGGGAATTATGCTCTCCAGTGTTAAATGAATTAATTTATGATTCAAACAAACATTACAACTGACCTGCTATTTTAGACTATAATGAACGTCTACTTTGTTTAATACCAAAGAAATGGGGGCCGATCTAAATATAAGGAATTCTGTTACTGAATCAATATACAGTTGTGATCATTTGTGGCAAAACTCAAGCAGAAATGATTTGACTTGTTTTAAATCGCTCTGATTATAAAGATACGATATAACGTTTTGGATTATTGGTGATTCATATCTCGTTGCACTTGTATCGTGTTATATCTGTACTTAACGATTTTCAATAATTTCGAATTTACCTATACAAAATATAGCATAATCTCATATATCCATTTGCATATATATATGTTTCAGAATACATCTACTTTTACTAGCGTTGGCGATTCATCGATTCAGAAATGAATTCATACCACTGACTTCTAATTACCAACCATGTATACCATCCAATCATTTTAAATTGGAAAAGTATCGAATTTTGCATGACATCATGCAGTATTTGTCAAATACGAAAATTTCGTTCTTCCTATCTATTAGTCAATCTGAAAGCAAAAATGGGTCAGAAGAAAGCGTCCATGCTATTCTCTAGTTAAACCAATGCAACTCTTCATAACAGTTTCAAGATTAATGAAATATTGGGTTGTCCAGAAAGTTCGCGCCGATTTGTAAAGGAAAGAAAAAGGTCAAATACTTGCCATTACGTTTTTATTTAACCAAATATGAACCATTTTGTTGCACAATGCGTCTCAATCTTTCCTTTAACTTGAAAATATCCTCTTCACAGAATTGAGGTGGTTTCATGGCCAAAAATGCATTAAGGTATCTTTTTACGTCATCCAAGGAATTGAAATTTTTACCATTAAGACTATTCTGCAGAGACCTGAACATGTGGAAATCCGAAGGCTCAATATCTGGTGAATATGGAGGGTGGGGTAACACATCCCAGCTGAGATGCAACAATTTTTGTCTGGTTCCCAAAGAAACGTGCGGTCTTGCATTATCATGTTGAAAAACAACACCCTTCCTGTTGGCCAATTCTAGACGTTTCTCTTGAATTGCTGCTTTTAACTCGTCCAGTTGCGTACAGTATTTCTCAGAATTAATTGACTGGTTACTTGAGAGATACTCATAGTAAAGAATTCCTTTCCAATCCCACCAGACACAAAGTAAGACATTTTTAGGGTGGCTAGGGGTGGCTCATGTCACTTACTCCAGGATCGCTTTCTCTGAACATTTCGGTAGATAATCCACTTCTCAGCTGTCAGAATTTGCTTTAAAAAAGGCGCGTTTAAATTCCGTTTATAAAGCGAATCACAGATGGAAATGCTATCCAAAAGGTTTTTCTCACTCAACTCATGTGTTACCCAAACATCATAGCGATTTGTCTACCCAAGCTTTACCAGGTGCTCATGAACGACGGATTTTGATAGGTTGAGACTTTCTGCCAATTCCCGGGTTGTGCAATGTGGATTATTCTCAATTAATGACTTGATTTGGTCACCATCTGTAGTGGATAGTCTGTCTGATCGCTCTTTATCAATAAGGCTACAATCTCCAGCCCAGAACCTTGCAAACTACTTCCGTATAGTTCTTTCGGATAAAGAAACATCACCGTAAACTGCGTATATTTCTTTGGTTACTTGTGAGGCATTTTTCCCTTTAGGGAGAAAGAAAAGCATCAAGTGTAAAAAAAGGAATTTTTATCTTCCATTTTAAAAGGTTACATAATTAATACAGGTTATAGGAACATAAGTTTTCTTCTATGAAAACATAGCTTAAACTGTGCTCTAAATGGAGATGTAGTCAAATCCTATTTTATGGACTCAACCATATTCTAAAACAAGTCGAAATGTAAGCTACTACAAATGGGCAAAGACTTTCCGGACAACCCAATATAAACATTTTCACCTGGAGTAAAATTAATGTATTAAACGACGTACACAACACACAAAAAGGAACTTCTACATCACATAAAATATAAACAATTTGTTTAAGAATATAATCAATGTACTAAACAACGTACACAACATGAAATCTAAACAGTGTTGCTTCACAGGATTTGAGATACAAAACTGGAAAAAATAAATGAATATATTCTCAATATGTATTATTTTTCTCTAGAATAAAATGCCTACAATCAGTAAAAACAGATATGGTGATGTGAGGTATTACTTACTATCTATTATTACAATCGGCAATATTAAAACGAATATTATTTGCCGCGTCGCTTGTAGAAGTTGCAAGGTCACAATATTTCTAAGAGAGGAAATGAAGTTTGTGACATTCTATTTCTATTTGTGAATGGTTTAACAAACAAATTAAAACATAGCACCGTTTCGTTCACATTATTTGAGCACGATGTTCCTAGCATCACTTTTATGATATTGATGTTACTTGAGGATACAATTGCGTAGGCTCTTGACGCAAACCAAATACATATGTAGTATGTACTTCGTTGCTTCCAACTATGTGAATGGCAACATCACTTTCTTTAAAAATAAAGGGTAATTTCTATCCTTATTTTTAAAAAATCTAGAAGGATCCGTTGTTTGTTACATTTAAACTGCTTTTGTCACATCCTTAAATTGTAGTCTTGGAATTTTTCTGTGCTTGTTCATTCTTATTTTACATTCATATTTCCTAATTCATTTCCATTACATACCTTTTCCGTTTTTCCCCCCTATTTTTCATTTAAATAGTACATTCGCAACTCTATAAATTAGTTAGTATTCAAGAATTTTGATCGCATTATGTCTAAATGTACAGAGATTTGCAATCATTAAATTATGGGAATAATATCTAACAGCAAATACAATACCATTTGAATTTGTTTTACTCATTTAGTAGTTTATTCTCATTCCATTTTGTCCCAAAAGGGTGATAGCAAGCAATACATACATAAGTTGATGTAAATGCAACGTAGAGGGGATTTCGAAAACCTGCTAGTTCTTCGCGAATTATTATATTGTTGAAATGCCGGAAACCCTATTGGGAACAAATAATTCTTCACAGGTAAATACCAAGAGGTACTTTGATTTTAGATAGCTATATTATCGAGAATGTATGTCTATAACTGAGTGCGTATGAATGTATGCATACATGTATGCATGTGTACGAGTGTCTGAAGCTGGGCTGGGGATGTATGAGTGTGTGTGCGTCTGTGTATATGTGTGTGTACACAGAAATGTATATTTAGGCGGCAAGCTAGCAGCAACGTTAGCATGCCGGGCGAAATGCTTAGTGGTATTTCGTCTGCCGTTTCGTTCTGAGTTCAAATTCCGCCGAGGGCGACTTTGCCTTTCATACTTTCGGGGTCGATTAAATAAGTACCAGTTACGCACTAGGGTCGATGTAATCAACTTAATCCGTTTGTCTGCCCTTGTTTGTCCCCTCTATGTTTACCCTTTGTAGACAATAAAGAAATAGGTATTTCGTCTGTTTTTACGTTCTGAGTTCAAATTCCGCCGAAGTCGACTTTGCCTTTCATCCTTTCGGGGTCGATTAAATAAGTACCAGTTACGCACTGGGGTTGATGTAATCGACTTAATCCGTTTGTCTGTCCTTGTTAGTCCCCTCTATGTTTAGCCCCTTGTGGGCAATAAAAAAAAAAGAAATGTATATTACAAAAGGTATAAACATCATTCATATATTCAAATGAATCACCTACGAATTTATTTCTAACGTTTGCATCGTGGCAAAACATACTCGATAAATCATATGGTGTGTGCATTGGCCACCTAGCAGTACGTGTATGTATTTAGTTGCGGTCGAATACATACAAATACTCTATTGCAATAACATTGCATTCTAAACAGCGTTGGCTTTGAAGTAATAAAAAAGGGGTTTAAATCGTACGTTTTGTATACTTCGACAGTCAATTTTGTTCTTGAATGTTGAAAGTGTTTGAAACTCAATTTTACTACTCCACCAGTATGTGCTCGTGTGTTTATTCTACCTCCGTCGCAAGATATTAGTGTAGTAATATTTGAAAATGTTAACCATGAAATGCTCAAATGTAATATAAAGTAGCATACTTATAAGGACTATGTATACAAGTAATGTTTGAGTGGCACTAAATAAAATTATATTGCTGCAGGAAATAATTGATATTTTACTGCAATATTTGCTCAGAATTTATAGAGGTAAATTCTTCTTTATTGCACCATGTCAAGGGAAAAACCTCAAAATAGTTTTATTATAAAAATCCTAAAAGCAAAACGTAAAAACGTGTTTTTTGTTTCGTCTATTCAGCATAGGATATTTGTCGGACCTGCATTTTCTTTGAGGCAATTTGTAATATGATGATGGACAGTTTTGTTTATGCCAACACACTACGAGATGAAAACAAAACCATGTACGATATTAGCAAATTAAGAACTAATATTATAGGGTTATCCAAAGTTGTTACAAGGGGATCTGGCTTTAGAGCCAACGTTTAGTATAAAAGACACGTTTGGTGGTGGTGGTGGCGTGTGTGTGTGTGCGTGGGAGGTACCAATTAGGATAAATTAATCGGACACCAGCATTTGAATTCTATTTATTTTATCAATTTCAGAAAAAAACTAAGGAAAAGTTATCATGTGAATTATAATAGAAACGGAATATCATGTACATAAAGACTGTAATAGATTGTATGCGGTGCGCATGCTACTCTGTACAATTGCATAGTCTTATATTGCAATCAGCGAAAATATTATAGAACAGAAAGAAATACCGTGTTCATTTCTACTGTATACCTGTGAACATATATTGGTGATTCTATGGTGCACATCCAGTGATGAGATACTTAAACTAAATCGGTTGTTAACAGTGAATATTTTCGCTTAGAATTTCAATTCAAACAGGAGTGGCTGTGTGGTAAGTAGCTTGCTAATGAACCACATGGTTCCGGGTTCAGTCCCACTGCGTGGCACCTTGGGCGAGTATCTTCTACTATAGCCTCGGGCCGACCAAAGCCTTGTGAGTGGATTTGGTAGACGGAAACTGAAAGAAGCCCGTCGTATATATGTATATATG